>NW_009932437.1:1376-33275 GCF_000696875.1 Nestor notabilis | reverse complement strand
CTGCTGTAGCTGAACCCAGGACAATGATCAATAAAAGACATCTCCATTCTCTCAGCAGTGGCTCTGGTAATTTTATAGAGATAAAACACATTTCTCATGCAAATATAATTAAGTTGGAAAGTTTTCTAAATTCCTTTCTAGCCCACAAAGTTTCAGTTCTCTCATCCTATAAATCACATTACTGTAACCCAAAGAAAAGTAGTTTGTGTTTGATAATGATGTAAAATAAACACTGAAAGATTCACTCTCTGCTTGTTTACTTTTGAATATCTTGATTAAACTCTACATTTTTCAGAAGGGACTACCTGTTCTGTACATCTGAACAGCACCAAAAAATGCACACTAGCTTCTTAGAAGCACAAAGGTCCACTTGTTTAACTCATCTGATCCTCTGCATAACACAATCAATAGATTCATACCACTCATTGCTGCTTGATGACTGTCACTTCTAGATGAACTAGACTGTACCTTTCAGAATGGCATCTAGTATTCACTTACACTGCTTACCCTAGAAGACATAAAATCTTTCAGAACCCCAGTTAAGGATTTATATTTAAAAAATTAAAAAGGATTTATATTTTAAAAAATGTGTGCCTTAGCTCTGTGTGCACTGGTTTGGCTTCATCTGCTAACTTGAGAAGTCTATTACTGTCATAATTATTCTCCTGCTCATGAGCCCGACAACTAGATCTGCTCTTTGCTAGCTAATTAGTTTGTGTATTTCAGCCTCTCACTGTAAGAGACAAAAGAACCATAGAATCATAGAATGGAAATAATCTTTCTTCCTAAAACTGCTAAATGACCGTATGGGCCACAGCATGGCCGGAAATTGTCCAAATACGTCATTAGTCTTAACTCTTCAGTTCCCATCCCTGGTACTGCAGCACATTAATTGTAAGCTGCTCCTCTAGGCAAGATCACACCTGCACAGAACCTGTCAAGTAAAGGTTCAAGTTCTTTCAAGTGCCTTCATGTTCACACACTGTTAATAGTAAGCAAAAGAAATTCTGAGAACCCACATGACTGACCATTAGACACAATCATATATCAAGTGACTTTTAATCAGTTTTTGTCTACAATTCTATTCAGCCCACTAATTTATCCAAGTGCATATAAAAGAAAAAGGAAAAAATCTCAACAAAATCTATTTCACAAGAGAAAATCTGAATCTCCAGCTAATAATAATTTGTTAGACTTTGTTCCTTTGAGTAGCGGCAGTTGGATTTGTTTGCTCACAAAAGTCTTTTATTATTTGCCCTCACAGGCATTCATTTCAAAGAGAAAAATAATGAATTTCACTTCAGTTTCAAGCAGTTTGTGACAAATACGCTGTGACATTAGATTTTCCTTGTCTTGTTGATGCCACTTCTAAATAAATATTGATGGCCTGTCATAGCATGGCTATAACCAGAAATGTTTTCATCTAAAAATTGAGATTTTTAAACAAAATGTGATGGGCAATAGAAAAGACATATTTTCCAAGTGGCTTTTAATTTTCACAAGTGCTTGTATCTTTTGATTCTACAATTGTTACAGATGGGACAAGCTGGAGCTAAGAACAAAAAGGGGTCATGCTTTTATTTTCTATTAAGGAATTAAATGGAAATGATAATGTAAAACATGTAGAGAAGTTGACTGTGTTCTTAAGCTTCAATAGAAAAAAGATCAGATCAGACCTTCCTATAGCCTGAACACACGCTTAAATAGAATCAGAGAATCATAGAATAGTTAGGGTTGGAAAGGACCTTAAGATCATCTAGTTCCAACACCTCTGCCATGAGCAGGGACACCACACACTAAACTATGTCGCCCAAGGCTCTGTCCAGCCTGGCCTTGAACACCTCCAGGGTGGGAGCATTCACAACTTCCTTGGGCAACCTATTCCAGTGCCTCACCACCCTCACTGTGAAGAACTTCTTCTTCACTTCTGCTGGGGAAGTTCTGATCCTTTGACCAAGTCTGAACTTTTTGGCTTTCTGTTAAAGCCTGGATTTTATTTTGGATTTTCTGTTACAGCTTAGGTTGAATCTCACTGATGCAGTACAAAACAAGTGGACTAAACTCATTGGCCTTTGTTAGAATGGAAGTCAAATTAGGCAGTCCCTTCAGGCCTCAAAATTTCTGAAGCTATGACTTTATGGATCTTTTGAAAAGTCTTGACTTTCTCTATATTGATCCCAGACAACAAAATTTTTTTGGGGGGGGAAGATACAAATTTAGATCTTACATTTTGTGTCCACCTCTGCAGCCTAAAGTCATATGCTTGTTAAGTTTGTCTCTTTAAAATATAGAGTATACATAGGGAAAAATCTTAATTATGGGAGCTAAGTGTATGTTTGGAAGAATCTTAATTATAGGAGCTAAGTGTATGTATATGGAGAAATGGGAAATTTGATAGGCTGTAGCCAATGGTATGAGGTTCAACAAGGCAAAGTGCCAGGTCCTGCATTTGAGCCACAACAACCCCACGCAATGCTACAGGCTTTGGGAAGAGTGGCTGGAAAGCTGCTCAGCCAAAGGGTACCTTGGAGTGCTGTTGATTGACAGCCAGCTGAACATCAGCCTGCAGTCTGCCCAGGCAGCCAAGAAGGCCAACAGCATCCTGGTCTGTACCAGAAATAGCTTGGTCAGCAGGGCCAGAGAAGTGATCATCCCCCTGTACTCAGCACTGGTGAGGCCCCTTCTCTAATACTCTGTTCAGTTGTGGGCCCTTCACTACAAGAAAGACATTGAGGTGCTGAAGTGGGTCCAGAAAAAAGCAACAAAGATGGTGAAGGCTCTGGAGAATGTCTTATGAGGAATGGCTGAGGGAACTGGGGTTGTTTAGTCTGGACAAGAGGAGGCCGAGGGGGGACCTTATCACTCTTTACAACTACCTGAAAGGATGTTGTAATGAGGTGGGGGTCGGTCTCTTCTCCCAAATAAAAAGTGATAGGACAAGAGGAAATAGCTTCACGCTGTGCCAGGGAAGGTTTAGGATAGATATTAGGAAAAATTTATTCACAGAGAGAGTTATCAGGTATTGGAACAGGCTTCCCAGGGAAGTGGTGGAATCACTGCCCCTGGAAGTGTTCAAAAACCCTGTAGATGAGGCCCTCAGTGGTATGGTTTAGTTGTGATCTGGCAATCCTGGAGTAAGGGTAGGACTTGATGATCTTACAGGTCATTTCAAACCTAGCTGATTCTATGATTCTATGATTTCGAAGAGGAAGTGCTCCTTGATAGCTGAGAATACCATGTGGCTTGGAGGATCATTTTTCCTGTGCAAGTCCTCAAGGCAAATCCTACACAAGCTAGCCCAGATACGACGTGTAGCACACGGCCAGACTAATTAACCCATCTTAGAGAGAGATCCTTGTGTTACGCAGACAGAGTTTGGGTATATCTGCATAGCACTTTATTATGCTGTGAAGACAGATTCCCATGCCCAGCTACAGCATCAAACAAAATGAGGCCCCAACTGTATTTGGAAGCAGGAAACATCATACAGATAATGATTTGTCAAATACTGCTTCTCAGGCATTACCAATATTTTTTCCTTTTTCGCTGGGCATGTCTTCATCATCCTGTTTATTTATTTGGCAAAATATCAAAGCAGAATGACCAAACAAGTCATTTAACAGCTCCACTGACACTGGGCTTGGTTTGTGATATATCCGGATGATATCCCTCCAAGCAGTCATCAGTGGCTGCAGGAAAAGAGATCCTGGAAGCTATGATAGCCGAGTACTTACTGAGTGACAACAGTAAAAGGTGGTACACATTCACAAGTGAAATTCCAGCCCTGACAGTGTGTGGTCACTGAAAATTTGTATTGTAACAGAGAAAAGGTTATTGAGACTGAATTGAGTTCTGCAAGAAAATGGAACTCCAGCAGAGTCACTAAAAGGCTCCCAGAAGTCAAAACAATTCTTTCTTTCTTTATGGCAAATAAGAGAAAGTCCTGAAACTATTATTTTTGGAATTTTGGCTGGGAGGGGAGAGTGGAAGAGGCGCAATGTGGCCTAATGGCTTCAACAATGGACTGGGGCCAAGACTCCTTTTAATTTTCAATCAGCTAACTGCCTGTAGGGTGACCATGGATAATTCTTGCCAACTCCTGAAATGTAGTGATAGAATTCCTGCACTCCTTTGAACACTCTGGATTCACAAACTATGTATAACATTTGTCTGTCTCAATCTGCAGTCACAATGTGGACAAGGCCGAGATCTATTACTCTAAGTTAAGATCATGTTGTATCCAACTGATTTCAATTATTTTTTTCTCCTTCATTCGTCTTTTTCTTCTTTCTCACAGGTGACATGAGTTCTATAGGTTTCTTAGCAGAACAGGGAGTGGTCTGCCCTGCCTGCATCTACAAAACAGTTCTCACCCAACCTCATGCTCTACACTTCATTACTGAAATTTAATGGAGACCTTCACAACTTTACACATCAGAGATTTACTTAACTTGACATATTACGATTTCTTTTTACTATGTGACTCTTTTCAATTCATGTCAAACTATTTCACAGAATCAATGTAATCCATTCAAGGAATCCATGCAAATGTCCAAACCATTTAGCTCTCGTAGCACCAAATGTGTGCATAAATTCCTGATACCACTAGCTTCCATTTTCCCCCATAATTTACAATCTGTGTTTCTTTTTCACAGAACCAACCCTCTACCAGTCTTTACCACAACCTATTCCTAAGAAAACCAGCCCAGTGCTAGAAAACCAGAAGTGTAGGCAAAACTTTTCTTCTGTATAACAATTTCAGCTGTATTACTTTTTTGTATTAATTTGCACCCTGAGTATATGTTATAGTAACTGGTCTATTAGACTGTTAAGACAGTAAATGTCTAACAACAGATTATTAATTATATATATATGATGTATTCACTTTTGACCAAAACAAGATTTTGATGGTAAGACACCAAATAACAGCATGGCACCATCCTGCTGATAGATATAAAGCATACTGTGGAAAAAGAACCCATCTTCCCACTAGTAGGATTTTACTGTGACAACAGCCTGGGAAGAACTGTCTGTAATAGAGGTCAACCCCAAAGCAATAGGTACATTGCACACATATCTGCATCATAAGTCCATCTAATGTGGCCCAATCAAGCTTTGTACAGATAAACTGGGGTTGATGAAGCAATCATTCTTATAGCTAGTATTCTTCTCCAGCACTAGTGCAAAAAATGTTGGTACCATGTTAGCAACATGGGACATTTCACTGCAATACACAATTTCCAATTCAACCATTATGAATGAAAGGGATACTTTACAGAATGCTTTTCATTAGGAAGTACCTCGATTTGAAGTTTCCTCTAACTCTGAATGGAAACTGCATATCCTGCTGTTTAAGTGATTAAATGCAAATGAAAGTATCAATATCTAGACATTGAGCTCAGTATTTTGCCTGAACCTTGCTTCTTGCTGGAGTTTAGTCTTATTAATGACTTGAACACAAAAACTTCAGTGTAAGTGAAGGTGTTGCTGATAGGTCTCTGCAGAGATGTGTTCAAAGCACCTCTGATTAAAAAAAAAAAAAAATAAAAGCGGTTTTCTTCCACTCCATACTGGATGGGCAGTGATACTTAAGTTCATCAGGATGCAGTAATACAGCTTATTTATTCAGGTCCTGAATTCATCTCAATAATTTACACTTAAAAAACTTTAAAACCTGTGATAAGTATCTGCACAGTGCATAAAATCCAATACAAGTACCTAGGCTTGATCTCCTGATCAGGAGGCTGAGCAAAGGCCAGAAAGTGTCCTCTGGCACATGTGAATGGACGTGCAAACTTAGGATAGAAAAAAAACCAACCCACAACATCTTCCAGAAATACAGATGTGCAGAAAAACTAACTTCTAGTGTTCACCAACCACTTAAGCTGAGGTGAAATGAGTAAATTAAGTTGATCCATGTGCCGGCTGCTACTGAGAGGGATGCTTGTGTGGTTGCACAGTAATTTGGGTCAGGGAACCAATCCAACTGAAAGACCAACCCCCTCCTTCTGCAAAAGGAAGTTTTCATCCAGTTCCCTGATTCAGCTCTCTGTGCAGCCACATAAGCACAAGTGTCAGCACAAAGGCAAGTACAGCAATTTTGGTGCCAACTGCTTGGTGTTTTAAAATTCTTTCTCTCTAATGAATTGTTCCTATTATTAAATGAGCTGTTTTACGCAGGCTGCTTTGCCAGTTTCTGCACTGACACAGTTCCTGAGGAAAGAATGACAGGTATTGAACTACATAGATCAAACTCTATACAATGTGCTGGCTGCTATTCCGGGTAAAGTAGTTTATCCGCAAGAAGGAAAAAAAAACTGTCAAAGATTCAACTGGGAAAGGTATAAATTCATGAACTAACAGTTGAGAGACACACTCAGAAAGACATGAATAGCAACAGCAGGGCAGCCAGCTGTGTTACCTTTAGAAAGGCCTATTAGCATTAACCACATAGGAAACCGGTATTGATATTAAATTACTAGGAAGCTGATGCTTCTATATTCAGAATGTCGCAGGAGAGAAATGACACATTTCATAAAACATCTTTTTCAATAAAAATATTTTCAGCTTAACGGTTTAATGGAAAAATAAATTAACTTTCCATAAAAATATTTATGAAAAAATGTTTCTCTTCAGCAGACTGTATCACCATTTTCTCAGTAGTTATAACAATGCATATCAGCCAGGGACAAGCTGCCTGGAAGAGCAGTCCAGCAACCTGTAACATAATATTGATACTCTAAGCCTCCACTCCCATAAAAGGAAGATTTATTCATTTCCACTCAGAGGAATTAACCAGTATTAGGAATTTGTCAGAAAAACAACTGACTGAACAGGGCACTGAACAGGGAGGCAGAGGACAGAGATAATTATTAACACTATATCATCAGATGACAAAATCGCATCAAATGCAGTGAGGTCCATGCACTGCCCTGGATTATAATTTGCCACTCTCTCCCTTACAACAGTGAGTAAATTCTCTTTTTTAATGCCTCTCAGATTCCTAGTCTCCTTGTCTAGCCTGTTCCTACTGAACTCAAGAGGGCTAAGACTGTTTCTTGAGATGAATTTAATAGTTTTTATCATATGGGGTAGTGATTTAAAACGAGTTCTCTAAAAACTGCTGCAATATAAATAAACTGACTATATATCATTCCTTGAGAACAAGTTTTTCGAAGTTTTTCCAGTTTCTTGTGTAACTGAAGTTTGCTTACGTGCCCTTCATGTTTCCGCCACACACCATGCTGCTTATATGTGTTTCATCATCCTGTTTTTTCTGGAAAAAATAATTTTCTTGCTGGCATGGACATGAGGTGAATGTTTACATTGGCAGCAATGGACATCACTTCCTAAGAGAGTTTTCATTAGAGGAAAATAATTTTTCAAAAGTTTAATCCTCCCACTGTGCTGTCAACTTGCTGCTGCACACATGGTCTCTAGTATGGCATTAGACTGAGAATTTCCAGGATCTGAGCAAAAAGGAAACTTCCCTAAAGATGAATGATTCAAAATCAAACTCTTAATCACAGGTCTTGAAATCTGACATTTCAAAGCAGCTTTCACATTCCATGCTACATGCTCTCCTTATGCTCCTGGAAAGCACATTTTTCTAATTGAAGGCTACTGTGAAATCCAATGAATATCAGGGAATGGTTCATTTGAAATACAAGAGAAAAAGTATGGGCTAGTGTGTGTAGGATAAGACAGGATATTAGAACTAAGTTTACAGTAATATTTTGTTGTTGGTGGTATTTCTAAAATATCAAGAACAAATTAGTCTCAGGTCAACCATGAACCAACGTTTTCAGTCATTGTAAAGTTGAAAAGAAGCACCACTTTCAAGCCAAACAGTGTCATCTTTGATTCAAAACAAAACATTGTAGTTAGATTTGACAAACAATAATTGATTCTTCCATGTAAAAATAAAATTAAGGGAAATTCCAAAGTTTAAAGAAATCATATTCTGAAAAAATGGAAACTTAATTTTAGGGAACTGAAAAATAATATTTAATTCTATTAAAGCAAGACTGCAGCTTCACAAATTAGTAGAGAGATTAATCTGAAGTAAACTTTTTTTCAGAACACAAATCTGCTTGATATTCAGCTGAAAAATTCTGTCAAACTCTTAGGCAATCTAAGCATGGGTTGTCACTGAAAGAGCTGACAATAACAAGCTGTGAGGTTCAGAGTCCTAGTTCTACAACTGACATGCAAGATTTCTAGGGAGTGACTAAGGAGAGTCAGTCTTTGGGCTTTCAGTCTTCTGTGGGTGGCCTTCACACATTTTGTGCCAGTAGGAACTCCCGCTTGATGGACACTCTGTGTTGTGCCAGAGGTAAGGGGAGCAGGGACAGATGTAGTTCCTCATTTTCTGTGCAGTTAGCTTAATTCCTTTAAAGACTCAAGGTAGATAGACATAAATTTACCGATGTGGGAAAAGAGGGTACTTCCTACTATATCTTCCATCACTACATTTTGTCACAGTTCAAAGATGAACTGTGCCCTCATGTATTCATTTAATAACACTTTATGTACTTCAGTTGTTTATTTACTTTAGTTCTTAATTTACTTTATTTCTTTGTGCCAACCTTTTCATTACATACTTGACATTACAACCTGGAGTAAGATAAACTTAATATTTGTGAGAAAATTTGAGATCCTTAGGTAACAATACATTTATAAATTTTGGTAATATTTGCCTAAACCCCCCCACAGTTTATGTCACATACCAACACCAAAAAGCATCTAATCCATGTCTGCTCTGTATAGGGATGTTACTCTTTGTTTGACTCTGAAAATGGAAACCACTCTTACGTAGACATGGAAATCAGGACATCACAAACTTATTTGTTTCTCAAGTTACTCTTAGATTTAGAATGGAGTCTTCCCATGAAATAGCCTTAACTTGGATGAACTCAACTCTGGACCGATGAATCAGAGCAAATTCTTTGACAAAGGAACAATCAAAAGTTCCTATGGTGTTCCTATGACTACTTCATGTGAACGCCAAAAAATGTAGGCATTCAAGTTTTGAGCTATTAAAAGTTGTCTAGAAAGTATCAAAACTAAACTATGAATACAATTGACACTATCAGAAATGCCAGCTTTAGTTGCAGTGTGCTCACTAGAAATTGTGGGAAAGTTATCTGGAGTCTAGTCTACCAAGTTTCATCCACAAACTTGACTACTGGCAAACAAACCCATTTACTTCTCTAAGGGAAGGCTTGCAATGCAACTCCTTTCACAGTCCATAAAGTCTGTTGAGCTGTACACAGCAAGCTGTACCTTAGGACACTGAATAAGAAAACACACTGTTGGCCCAGCCTTTTGGTGCTTCCTTGGTTTGCCATCATGTGGCCTCTCTATAATCGAAAATTTTTCATAAAAAGATCCGTTGGTAATAAACTTTAATCAAGGCAATGGAACACATCCATATGCAGTAGTCAGCCATACTAATTATAAAATATCTGATATGGAATCACGTTTAATATCTCATCTTGACCCATTCTAACTTGCCTTTGTTTCTGGCTTTGCTAACACTAACAGCCCAGTTTCCAACTAGCTTTGTGCTAAGCATGTTCCATGTCCATAAACAATGTAGCTAAAATGGGTCTTTCTGACAAGACGGACAAAAATAGATCATCTTCATGCAACCTGTATTTTCCTGGGCTTGCATAAACTTGGCTCGTGATAGGTGGTGGATCATTACTTCTTTGCTGTCAAGATAGCTTTCTTTAATTATTCCTGTGTTACCCAGCATCACAGAATTATGTTTGACAAACACCCTAAAACATTAGAAATGCTGGTTTTATTCACATTTCCTTGTTATGCTGTCCTCTGGTAAGGTCCAACACTTAGAGGATAAATGACACAGCTAAAGTTATACCATACATTAGCTGCAGGACTGAGACTAGCATCCATGCCAAGCCCCTGAATCCCCATACCAATGCACAAAGCATGGACAATGCCACTTTCAAACTCATTAGCGAGAACATAGCTGTTTTGCAGACACATAGTGAATATGTCGAAAGGGCTTTTGTTCTATTATGATCTGGGGTCCAGCTGTGGGGCCAGAGATTTAAAATGGTACAATAGCTTGCAAACCATGTGGGGTTTGCAGCCTGCTTCACAGATCTTTATAACACCCCACATTCTGTGTATTGGCATGTGACAAACAGGACAGCACAATAAAGGCTATGTGTCATGTTTCTAGTGGGGACTGCTGTATAGTTTCCTCTGCCCTCCTTGGATCCTTTTTAAAGGAAAAGGCACAATGTGGAGAAGTGTCCTTTTCCTTTATGAAGCTGTCTGCCTTGATGCCTTTGTTAGATGCTTCTAGGACTGAGATCACTTTAAAAAAAAAAAAAAAAAAAAAAAATGAAAAACCAACAACTTGAATTTGATCAGTAACAAGAACCAAAGTTATGTGAGTTACATCATAGAGATGTTTTTCTTAGCTGAGACAAACCGGAGCAATAATGTAGCCTACTGCCTGGATACATAATATTCTTTATGCTTTTGCTAGAGATGCCTGGTTTTGACAGCTGCAGAAGTTAAAAAGGCTATTACCACTAATTATCAGGTATTAAACAAGATTGTGGTGTAAAATAATACCAGCAAAGTTGAGAGTGAACAAAGAATTTAGATGTTTTGTCTGTTTGTTTTAAAGGATCCAGGCTAAGTGGGTGGTCCAGTGTTGGAAAGACTATATAGCAAGATTCAATTCAATCATTCACCTTGAAAATTCAGAGGCGGGTGCCCACTGATCAAGTGCAATGAGCATACGAGTAAAAATGATCATAGGTGGAGGGGCAAGTCTTTGTGACACTGACTAGAATACACTGAGTACAACTGACTTTTCAGAATTCGTAAGAACTACAGGAGGTATGAACAAAGCCAAACTTCAGACTAAATTAGTTGACTCATATTCTCAACTCTTTATAGCCAATGGAAGAACAAAGCTCCCTACAGAGGGAAAATTATCACTTTAAGTTAGAGCACCAATTGAAACAATATCCTCCTGCACAAGCTGTTCAGAAGAACAGATTACAATTTTATTACTCATGCTGCATTTGGTCCTAAACAGAAACTATTGCTACTCTCCAAAGTTTGTAATCTTGGTGAGCAAAGAGAAGATTCAATACCTGGAGAACAGAAGGATGAAGAGATTAAATTACTACCCAAAGGTTACACATTGAGTATATGGCAGAACTTGAAACAATACAGTCTCATCTTACATCCTTATCAGGGCTGGATGCAGCTTACCATGAACAAGGAAGAGACTGATATGTTCCCCCTGAAACTGCATTCACTCATATCATGTTTGCATGATGTGTTTTTCCTAGGTGTGGGGAAAAGACATCTGCTCTGAATTAAACCAGATCCTTTTGACTTTTCCAATTCATTCAAGGAATAGAAATAACCACTTCAGCTTTAGTTTGTCCACCAGCCTGCATACACCCAGTGTCTCAAGACTACTTAAACAAATGCTGAACTTCACAGATGGAGGCAATCACAATCCTTCACTAAATTGTTCTGTATCTCCCTTTCACTTGCTGAAAATGGAATTGTACACTTTGAATATTCACCTGCTTCTCAGAGCTTAGCTCTATTGGTAAAATGGACTGAAACATGGACCTCAGGGTAAGCTTTCTCCCTGGGCTTGGCTAGTTTACATACTGTCTTATCAGACTTTTTCAGCCAAGCTTCAGTTGCTCATGCCTTAAAGACGCTATCTACAATAACGTGAAGACGTTGTCTGAACTTTAACAACAGCATGGAAATCTAGCTTTTGCAGGAACCAATGACGCCTCTTCCATGAAAACCGAACAATAGTAAGAAATGCACGTATCTCAATGGTTTTTCAGCATTAACACTCTTGGAGCTAGGATTCAGTTCAGAGCACAGGAAACAGATTTTAGTATCAGAGAATGGCTCTTTATTTCATCGTAAACAGGCCATCCACCGTAACTACCACCAAGTATTTAACTGAGCCTGTGCTATGAACAGTAGAAACCATAATTCTGGAAAAGCCTAGAATTTATGATTCAAGATGATTTCTTTCAAAACTTCCAGGGAGCTCCAAGCAGGATGCTCAGCCCTTTCTGCCTTTCAAATTCACCGCCATTGTGGTTACAACAGCCTAGAAATGACTCCCCAGTCAAATGGACTGGAACTGATCTGACCTTTATTAGAGAACAAAGTTTTTCAGCCTTCTGTCACCATGTGGTACTAGATCAGTATTCTGCCTTAGTACAGTCCTCACAAAGAATGGGAAGGAAGTTCAAGATGAACTGTAGGTAACTGAGTCAAAATTCCCATACATACTACCAAACTAACTATGCTGGTACTAAGACAGCAATTATTTGTACTGTAGCAGCATGCAAGGGCCCCAGTGACTTGCCTGTGCTAAGTACTGTATTTCTGCTTCCCACTCCTGCCTTGCCCACTCTGGAAAGAAGATAGGAGGCACTGAACTAGCCTTTTAAAATGTCATCTTGTACACTCAGACCAATATGATTGATGGAGGATGTCTCCATTTGGGAAGCAGCCATGTCTGAAAGTCAGAGGCAGAACTGAGCTCAAGACATTTACTTCCAAAGTGAAACTGGCAACTCTCCTGCTGTCTGCCAGTTCTACTCAAATACAAGTATTTCCAGCATTTTCTGCAGGAAGCAGCTTTGTTGACTGATTGGAACTGCCTTTACCACCTGGCAGGGCAGCTTCAGGGACCTGGAGCCTTTGGGTAATATGTTTTGGCTCCTCAGCAGCACACAGTTTTGTATGGTAATGTGTAACAGCCACCAGTGAAACAGCCTTATTCCTACATATTTTGTTTCTAAGACCATCTGTCTTTCACTTGCATAGATATTAAGTTGTTTAACTGTAGAAATAGAAGGTTATGTCCAAAGGGAGTCTGAAATCTCCTCCTTTCTTATCTATAAGAAAATGTTTTTACTTCAGAGGGACAAACCATGATCCTGGGCTCAGTAAAACAGAGTGAATATCTTTCGTTAAACAGAATGATAAGAATCCCAGATCATCGTACCAGGATTGTTTGAAAAATTGATGAATATACTGACAGTTTTCTAACCTAAGAACAAAAGAAAATTGTTGATAAAGCATACCAAAATCTAGACCTTAACCAGTATACTTTCTTCCAGGCCCAAATGCCTTAAAAGTCATGCAGATGACTTAAAGCAATTTACAATGCTTAATGTCAGTCCAGCTTTACACATTCTCCCTAAATGGACCCAAATATTATAAACTGATTAAGAGACAAAATTTCTAAGTTCATAATATGCTGCAACTTCTCTAAGCATTTTATGTCCAATATAGTTATTTTAGTGATCTGGTTTTGACCAACAACAATTCAGAGGATTTTTTTTTCCTTTGGGTATTTCATTTACTTTGCTAAAAATCCAAGTAGAAAAATATGTGTGTGTGTATATAAAAAAGCAACCAACCAACGAAAACAATCAACTAAATTGGACAATATGGTATATTGAGGGGGTGTTACAGTTTCTGATTTATTAACTCTTCAGTTAAGTTCTTTTCTAATCAAACCAGCATCTTTTTCATGAATACTCTCAAATGGATATAAAGCCAGTTTTTAATGCTGAGAATTTAATGAAAGAATCTTGAGAAGCTGTACATTTTTGATTTATTTGCACAGTGTTTCAGATACATTAATGACAGGCATGAGATGAACACTGTAGCAATGAAGATATTGTGTAAACACAGGATGTGACCTGCTAATCCGCAAGTCAGAAGTGAAACTGAAAAATGATGAATCAAGTTTACCAAGAAGTGAATTACAACTTGTTTCTCTGACCAGATGTTGGGTATGTCCAGATGAATAGGTGCAGACAGTTGGGATTTTACTCTACCATCCTTCACACAAGCCAGATGACAGCCAGGTCTATCTAAAAGCCATATGAACATGGCATCGAGCCTGAGCTAATATATCTTGCTTTTCAGCACATGGCTTCTGAATTGGACTTTTCCTATCTGATGAGCTCAAATCATGGGCAAAGAAGGTCTACAACTGCCTTCACTCAGCCAGTAAAGCACCTCCTCAAAAGAATCATTCCCATGCCGTTTCCAAATGGCCTGTGATGCGCGATGATGAAATATCATTGGAAGACAAAAAATTCAAGACAAAATACATTTCAGTACAAAACTCAGTTATGCCAAACGACATTCCATCCCACTAAAGTGCCTCATCCTCTTTATTTTCTTAAACACAAGTTGTCGAAATCAACAACAACCTGCATACATTTAGTTTTCTGGAACGACACTCATTGTTGAGAAATATCTCATAGAGAAATTTTGAGTAGTTCTACATTTAGTCCATGAGGTGAATTCCCATGGCAAAAAATTTTTATATTGCTGGTCTGGAATATTTTGATAAAATGTTGGGGGGTTTTGTTAAAAACACATAAATATCTTGGAAACAAAACTTACTGTGCTTACCATTCCCACAGAAATTTATCTGTGTACTTAGACCTTGGATTGGATTTCTGGCCATAACCATATTCTTCCCGGTGGGTGTCTGGATGAACGACTTAAAGATAGGTCTCATAACAGAGGAGAAGCCAAGGCATGCAGCCTGGCATGTCTAAAAGGATTCTTTCTATGGTGGTTCCTCATGAGCTGAGAGTGAAGGCAGCACAGCATTAAATCAACACAAAAGATTCATACTACCTTAAATAAGAAGAGATGAGTAGATGAGCTCTCCATTTGTAACTTATCCCTTAGGGAGAAACACAAAAGCAGTTAACTTAATGGGATTATTTTTCTTCAGGATTTAGGCTTGTAAAGAAAAGTGTTCAGAAAGCAACACCTAAGAACAATAGAGCAAAAAAGGCTATTAGCTACTGAGAACAAGTATGAAAATACTGAAATTAACAAGGTCAAATTTGCTTTTCTCAATTACTTGGGCTTTTTTGAAGTAAAGTTTAGGTGGGGAGATGCCATACAGTGATAGTGTGATACTGGGAAAAAACCCTCATTTTATCATACTGGAAACTATCCTTACAAAATACAGGATATATAAATATGGAACCAGTATGAGAATGGAATTTGACTGCCATGAAATGCTAGAGTCACTCAAATCTAACCTGCAACACTGTTTCTGACTCAGAGACAGACTGCAGTAATTTAATTCACAATTCAGCTATCCTCTACTTGTTATTGTTCATGAATCTTAAGGAGTTTTACATCCATTCTTCTGATCTTCCTGCACCCCTAAGAGGTAAAGAAGCTTTATTATCCTTACTTTATTCATAGCAGACTTAGACACAAAGAGCAAGAATGAGTTACCCAAGATCACACAGCACCTTAAAAGAAGAGAGCCTAGAACACCAGTCAGACCTGAGTGAGCATTGTATTCTCACCACTTGACCAAATTTCTTCTTGCCCTAGGAAGTGAAAGGATGGAAGCCAATTAGCCACCTGTTTCATTGTCTGGCATCTTCCAGACATGCGATGTGTGCTAAGTGTAGCAACGTGTTTCACCCATACAGGACCTCCTGCTACTCAAGAAGGTTGAAGCTTCACACGTGACCAGGACCTTTCACCGTGTAAAACATAAATTGTACACATTCCAGACCTCTGTTTCTATTAAACAAATGTTTTGACTGGGAGCACTGATTCCATTTCACCTCTGTTGTTTCTGACTTCCTATTGCTGTTTCCTTTCTTTCCACTCCTCTTCCTCTTCCAACACTGGTGCCAGCACACTGGCCACACACACACACATCATGGTTGCTAGTAGCCAGTTGGCAGGTGGTGGATATTTTTCTTGCAGCATATGCATGTGCGGATGACTGCTCTTGCTGTGTGACTGACTGACTTAGTCGCTGGCAGTGCTTTTGGCTGGGGTATACTCTCTGGCATTATTTTAGTTCCAGACATTTGATGGGTTTACTCTCCTGTTTTGTTCTCCCAGACAGTATTTTTCAGTATTCCCTTTTTTCCAGCCTGAGACAGCCATGGCTGTGTTGGTGTCTTTTAGTATTTCACAGCTCCAGGTCTTTTTGTCATTTTGTACAGCTGTGAAGGGACTGTGGTGTGTAGGTATCTATATGTGCATTCATGCAATACTGTTCATGGCTATGTGCCTCCCACTGCTTATATGTGAATTTGCTTCTCTATGTGCACATACGCATGTATGGTCCTATGCCCTCCTGATTTTCATCTGCTTCAGTTGTATGTCTGTGCCTATGTGCATATACTTTCATTGGTGTGTCCATTTGTATAGTCTGTGTTTACCTGAATAGGCAAATGGATATGGATTCTTAATACATACAGGAAAAAATATTTCAGAAGTATTATTAAAGTTGCAAAGTCAAACATCAGATATGTGAAAATACTATAATTCAATTTGCTTGCTTATCCTGGATTCTGACTCTATGTATGTATATCTGCTGAGGTAATCTAAAATCGTATTTATAGATTCGTAATTAATTGGATGCTCAAGGCCAGCCTGCTCCAAGAAGGCTTCATGACAAAGAAGTCTCCTGCCTAATTTATTCCAAAAGCAGGTTGCTTTTTAGAGAATGAAGCAGATGATTACAAAATGAAGGTCCTCTGTATCTTTGATCCAGCATGTCTCATCCCTCCAGACTTCCCTTTGCAGTCTCTCTATATCCTAGACTCAGTCACCTTGCCTAGTTCTTTATTCTGATCTCAAACTCATTTTCCAGCCATTTCCAGCTTTCACTAGCTCTCCACCTCTTCTCTTTTCAAACTAGCCACAGTGTCAGCACCAGACCTGTTCCTTCTGCCTTTGGCATCCTTCATTTATACACTCACACTACCTACTGCCTTCTTTTCCTAAAAATACCTAAACAATTTTAAATTCATGTCACTTCTGCCTTCATTAATAATGTGCAAAATACTTACAGTGTGCAATGTTTGACAACCCGAACAACAGTTAGTCATCAAGAAGGTAAGGAAAATAGATTTCTACTATTCTTATTATAAGCAGTTCAAGATTCCTGTAACACATGAAGGACAGACAGAACTTCTGTGTTTTAGAAGCTCAGAGTAAGTAAAAATGACTCAAGATAGTATGTGAGAAGCAATGACCTAAATATTTGATGGTATATTGAAACACTAATGAATGTTTATGAAGTGGTATAGGATGCATAACAGCAAGGTATACTCCTGAAGCATTTTGTTACAAAGTGAAGTATTATTTTACAAGCCCTAAATTCTGTAATTGTTGCTGGCAATGTTTTTTCTCTGAATGATTAAAATTTTACACATATATATATACACAAACACATAAATATGTATGTGGCACTGGTAAAATGGTGATGTCAATCACAAAGCAATGTTTATAGATGCATACTGTGTACTACCTGATGAGAGGAAAACAAAAGAAGAAAGAAATCAATTGCTCTGTAACCCCACCCAGAATAATCAGGAAAACATCCTGAAGAGACCAGGAGGGCTTCATCTTGCAAGCATAGTGAAAAGACAGGAAACCACAAAAGGTAATAGTAAAGTAGCCTGGGAATCTTATCTACAGAAGCAAAAGCAAATGCCAAAGTAAAAACACTTAAATACATTCCATATCTTATCGTATGCACATAGTTGGGTAAATGACACACAAGTTCTGCCAGGAACTGCAAGCACATAGCCCAATCCAGTATTTGTTGAAAATAAATTAAAATACTCCCAAAGAGTCTTAAATTTGTTGGATTAATGAATGCAATTCCATGGGCTGGTCTGAGACTTCAGTACTTTTTGAATAACTAGGAACTTTTCAAAATCAATGTCAGTTTTGAGTCTGCCAAGCCTAGAGCTCAGTGCTCTGAGTACACACTTCTGGTCACCTGATAACAGGAAGTCTTTTCCAGAAGTCTTCCACTTGTCAGTCTCACTGAAGGAATGGGATGTATGCAGTGTATTGTAGCTCTCAATACAATTATAGCCAGCCAGCACAGTTATATTGGCAAGAAACTTCTAGTGCTAAGTATGTGGTTCAGTGGAGAAAGTGTTACTGGCTAAGCTGCACCAATGACATTTAAAGAAACATACAGGCTATTCTACCAGGGTTTTTCAAAAGGGAAATTACTTATGTTTACTCTGGAACATTTTTTAGAAACTTTTCCTGCTCATATACTACTACTAAACCGTACAAGTTCTCCTATTACTACATAGCCATTTTTCTTTACCCTTGAAAGTATACTGGAAATAGAATTGTTCAGAATGTAATATCATTTTGTTTTCATTACTGTTAACAATAGATTTCCCTTTCTACTGAAGATCTGTTATTGAAATTCATGCTGCACTAGTTACTTTCCAGTTCCTTAAATACACAGATTCAGGGAATCAGAAATGTGACCGACCACCCCAATCAGAAACGTTACCCATTCAAAATTAGAAGCTGGATGCATATAGAGTAACAAATTTTCAACTAACTTCTTGATTTATTGTCTTTTCAATAGCTCAATTGCTAGAAATCTTAACAAAAGGCAAACACAAAATTACACAGACTATGCCTTAATTAAGTCTCAATTCTAATACTTAGAAACTATGTCTGTAACTTCCACCATTACCTGTTGGCTGTAATAGTGATGCATCTGTGCATTAGAAAGGTTAGTTAACTCATATTTCCAAAGTAATTTATGAGCTTAGGACTGAAATATTTTTATATAATTTTCTTTTTAACGAGAAAGCCCTTCTCTCCAGTTTAGTACAGCAATAAAAATTTGAATTCTCTCCAAATTAAAATGAATTGTGAAGGAAAATTTTAACATATACCCATGTAACTCCCTCCAATTACTTTACTTCTTCTAGTTGGCCAAAAGTAAATTCAAAAGTGGCAAAAAACTTCATTGTTCTATTTTTTTTTTTTCATGACTGTTTAAAATTTCAATGGAATTTCCTAGAAAACTTTCATTCTTTTAAATTTCTAGCCAATCTAGATTGGATAGATAGAGCTAGAATTTTCAACCCACATAACACGTCTCAACACAGAAGTTGTTCTCATTCAGATCTTCCCCACATATCATCTGCTGTTTTACAGGCACACCCCCTAATGCCAAGTGCCGAATAATCAGTCTCTTTTGACCACTTGCTATCCTCTCTAATGCCACAGGATTAATTATGATATTTATTATAATGATGATTTACTTGTACTGAAGTAGTACCTTGGAGTATATGTACAGTATATGTACCTAGTATATGTACAGTCCCAGCCTCAAAAAGTTTACGTCTGAATTGTAAGATAACTATGCCTCTGATCCACTACTGTTTTGTCTGAAATATATCATTGCTCTTCAGGCTTTTTAACTCATTTCACTTCGGTAAGTGAGTCAATACTTCTTTTTAGCAGCTCATCAAAAGATATACACCTCTAATCCTCCTGAGCTATTTCCTAGCTTATATAGACTCAATTGCAAAGTCTGACACAGGCTTCCCACAATTTTTTCATTCTGAATTACCTTCAAAACAAAAATAATTCTAATGTATAAAACATTTACAAGATTTTAAAAGTCCATTGCAATTATTTCAAAGTAATAGTTTATAAATAAAATTAATTACATCTCAAAATTGAAACCTCAGCTTTGTGTTGCTGTCTGAGTAGCTCTATAAAAACAAGAGATAAAGCACAAACCCAAGTAATTTGCTAAGATGAAGCCTGCAATCTAAAGCTAACTGAAATAATCCACAAGCTTCAAGCAAATGATGTTGAAACGCATCTTTTTGCAAAACAGAATGTAGGTAGAGAACAGAAGGATACATGTAGTACATATTACAGCCTACATACATATGCTGAAGACAGAAAAAATAATTTAAAAAAGAACTATAAAACTTATTGCAAAGGCTACGATATTTCATATAGAATATTTTTAAAAGAATGGTGAAAAGTTGAAACAACACACTGAATAAAAAGATACTTTGTCCCAAGGGCAAGTACTGTAGTGATCAATTACATCTTGAATTGCAGGAACAAAATTAACTAACTTGTTGGAAAGCACCACATCGCTATAAAAGATATTATATACAGATGAACAGGAATTGAAAATGCAATTTATTTGAAACAGCAGGTATAATATACTGTACCTCTATACCTCCTGATGGAATATTTCTAAATGTGCTACCCATATTTTGCAACATGACTGCACTTTGATTTATGGAGCCAAAGTAAATGATACGCTTCGCCAATAAAAATTCCTTGCAAAGGCAGCTTTTTCCATTTCATTTTAAAGTGAATATGAAAAGAAACATAGAGACTTTTTTTTAACAAACATTCCTATGTTAAATGCATGATACAGGTATGAAAGTATGTTTGTATGAAGGTATTTTCTGTACTGAAACAGTTTTTGATACAGGAAAGATGGGCAATTCTTTTGCATATATGCAGATAGCACAGAAAGTATTTCCTGTCTGAGGGGTTGAAATAGTCACTGAAAATGATTCAGTGGTTTATTTTACAAGTGAATGAAATCTCAGTAATTTTGTGTTGTACGGTAATTCTGTGATAGTGTCTTAATAGAGGGCACAACCAGTAAGGGGTATCGATGTGCTAGCTGCCTGGCAAGTGATACTAGAGTGTAGGCAGCTCATGGATGTAATGCACACCAAATCATGCATTACATGTCATGGGAAGATTACAGTACCTGATACATTGATGGCAGTGGTGTTAGCATACGAGTTTCATCATGCATAGCTTTGATTTCATTTTCAGTGCTGCCATTTAGCCAGTGTATAGAGAAGTGGAATGGTCACTAATACATTACTTTTAAGGCATCTATAGTTCCCAATCCTCAGGGATATTCACAGGAGCCAATTTCAGTCATATAACTTAGCTATCTGTGTGGTAGAATCCATCTCACATAATGCTGGATATGCAAAAGCCAAATGCCTCATCTTTCCAGAGCAGTGTAGCTTTTATCTGTGGGGGTCACCACCAGCCACATCCAGATTCTGCAGAAATCAATCTTACTAAAATAATTCTTTGGCATGCGCAGTATAACAATAAAAGGAATGAATGCTTGCTCACATTAGGCCTTTGTTGCTAGGCATATAAAGTAAACCTTACCAATCTGACTGGGATAAAAGAAGATTACATTGCATAAGCAATTCAACATTGGTTGTAGGAACAAAAGGAAAAGATGGAAACTTTCACGCTGAAAATAAGCAGAAGTATTAGATAACTTAGCTTAACCAAAAACTTTATCCATACCTAACAGAAGCCACCAAATCTTGTCCCCTCAAATTTTGGTGGAAAAGATGGAATATTTGGGGAACTAGATCTCAATGAAACTTCAAATCTCTTTTCACTGTGACAATTCAGATACTTTCAATGGGACTTTGAAACCTTTTGTTGAGCTGAGAGCTCAATAAAATTACCACTGCTAGCAGATGACCCTTCCAAGCTATTCACTCTCTACTTAGATGACCACAGTTTCAGTGGGTCTGTAACATCAGTACTGTAACATTTCTTTTGCTTCACTTGTTACATAATAGTATACATACTTTTTCACCCTCCTTTTCATAGTTAGATGTAATTACTATATTAATTCTAAGCAGCTTCTCTCCCTGCATTGCACCAACCTCATATTGCATCATCCCTTTCGTCATTCAGTCTCATGGCATTCTTTACCTCACTTCTTCCTACCTCTCCTTATCTGAGCTCCTGTTCCTAGAACATGTTTGCATTGAAAAATCAGCTTTTGGTGACATGAGAAAGGGCAACTTCACATTTTTTCTGTTTGCACCTCATCCACTGACACATGAAGACTCCCCATATCAAGATACATAGTAAAATTGGAATTACATTCTATTTTTCTTGGTAAAACCACAGTTCGTGTTTACAGCAGCTAACAGTACTTACTATGTGGAAAGGGGAAGAGAGAAGACAAAACTGTTCAGGAGCACTGAATAAACCAAGTGAACAGACAGCATGTTTCTGTAAGATTTTTTTTGCTTCTTCTGATGTTTATTCAATTGTTGCCACTTGACCAACACTTAAGCAGATCATAACTCCTACTGGGGATAAAAAAGTAGCATTGTTACCCTGGTGTGAAATCTCAGAATCAATCTTTTATTTGCTGTCAAGTAAAAGAATAGGTTACTTTTTCCTCCTTCCCATCAGGCAGAGACATCTTCCTTTGAGAAACCTGCTGCATAACTGGTCCCTCTCTTTCCTTCCCATGCTGAAAGGTTTTAAAATCTGCCAGCTAGGATCCTTGTCATCTGTGCTTACTTGTCTTCCCATGGAAGGTCAGCTACCATTCTAGAACCTTAAAATGGACATATATCCTATCACTAGAAGGACTTTCTTCCACGCTCATCATTGCACTGTTGAAGCACTTTTCACTGCAATAAACCAGGCATTATTTAACAGTGATCTGCAATATGTTTTCAGTGACATTTATTATAACTCCCTTCTGCTGTAAAAGATCCTGTAACATGTGGGTCACGAAGTAGAATCCCTGAACTTATCAGTTCCTTTCAGAATAGTTTGCTAGAATCCTTATTTCTTTCCTGGGAATAAGGAGAAAAGAATGAGTGAAGTTTCTTTGGCAATGATAAGTAACCCCATGATGAACTTGTGTTCTCTGAGTCATTAGTGCAAGTGGTATTAAATGCAGGCTGTTACGAGGAAGATGAAAGTAGTAACAAACCATCTCTGGGGACTAGGCACCACTGACAAGCACTGGAATTCCTTTTGGTAAATACATCCCTTCTGAATGCATCATCACCCATGGGATTATTCCAGATCTGGATCATGTTGCCGTAAATCTGCAATGGCTTTCAAGAGCTTATAAAACACATGAGCAAATTAAGTCAAGGCAGTAAATAATAATAAAATATTTTACATTTCCAAAGCACTTTGATCCTAAAGCTCACAAGGAATCCAATTATGATCATATTTAGGCATGAAAAAATGTCGATTAGCACCTAGTAAGATTTTCCAAAATTCCTAATATAGATACCACCTTCCTTCTGAAAATGCCATTAGGTACCTATATGTCTGCCTCTTAAGACACACAAACACCTTTTAAAAAACAATGCAAGTACATAGGTGCTCCACTACATGTAAGATGTCTTTCAGATTTCAGTTTAACAAAAACCTTAAAACTCTATTTTGCAAAGACCTTATTGAAATAGCAAACCAAAAGCAAATGTAAGCTTTAAGTATTCTGTTCATCCATTTCCTGAAACTGCCTGTTAGAAATAAAAGACATTTAAAATCCCCCCTATGAGACTTTAACTGAATTATCATACTTTCTAACTTTTCTCTATAAATGTAGAAAGAGATGCATTAAACGTTCCCACAGAGCATTCCATCTTACATCCACAAGCTCCAGAAAGTCAGTGCTACTCCTTGCCTACCCTAGGGAACTGCTCTTCATATGCTGCACCACATTTTCTATTGTCCTTGATGAACTTGTTCCTCTGGCTAGTACTGGAGTCCCTGCCAGCTTTCATAGAATCATAGAATGGTTTGGGTTGGAAAGGACCTTAAGATCATCTAGTTCCAACCCCCCTGACAAGGGCAGGGATGCCTCACACTAGCTTTGAACACCTCAGTGCCCTACCATGTTCTCTTCAACACTGCCATCCTTGGGAGTAGTGTCCATCTAAATTTAACACTATTTAGTGATTTACAGATCTCATGGGCTGCAGCCAGAATGAACTCTAAATTGCTGCTACACTAAACTTCCCTTGGACTGCAGCCTGGATCCAACTCCAAGCTCTTGTAACTGAAGATGCCAGCACAACTTTTTAAAACTAATCGACCACTCTCCATTCTGTCAAACTTTCAGTGTTGGCAACTAGTCATAGTTGCTTTCTTTACAGTATTCTTTACTGTTTCTTTACCAAAAGTTCTGACCCTATTCTTTAATCCAGCTCTCCTTAGTTTCTATGACAGTGTCTTTCAAAATAGTTTTCTAATGATCCCTCTCTTCTCATCTGCAGTCTTATACAAACTACAATTTTTTTTCCTTTCCAGGAGAATTCAACCCATAGGTGTGAATTCCAGACCAGCCACTGTGCTGAGGGCTTTGAAGCTGAACAAAACACTCCTCAAATCAAGACTTTTTAAATAGAAAGGGGCTGAGATGATTAAAGTGGATAAGGAAGATGTGAAAAACACTGTATTAAGCTGGCCTTTGTTATTTTGGATTTCCTAGGGACCTATGCTGCACATAGCAAGGACTTGCTACTGAGTGCGGAAATGAGCCACGGCAAGTTTTTAACGTGCTTTGTTATTCTTTAATAGTCAGACTCATTAAACTATAAAAACGTAACGATGCTCATAAAAACTTGACACTCCTCACTAAAGACAGGGCTGCTGGAAGCAGCCTCTGCTCCAGCATAACCCTGCTGAGCCCCTTTACTAGCTCTCTGACTCCCAGCTCTGGGACATGGTGGCACCACGGCTGCTTTCAGCTCCCATGGAAGGAGCCTGACCCACCAAAAACACAAAGTAGAGGCTTAGAGCTTTGTCTGACTACCAACTTTTACTGCCTGCTGCAGCCCTTTCTGATTTCAGAACACATTGCTCCACAACTGTCTCACTGGGCAGACCCACAGAGATTAGACATTGGTAGAGCCAGGAGTCTACTGTGCAATCTTTGCCCATCTCACTTGGATTACTTAATTAAATCATGCCTATTTCTTTAGTGGGGCACTGGGGGATACTAAGATGCTGGAAACAAAGGTCTAGAATATCTGTTCTAACCTATGCAGGTTGTGCTACATCACTTTAGCATGAGAGTGTGATCCAACAGTATACTAAGTAACAGAGATCAGGTATGTCTTCTGTTTGGTTTTACAGTATTTCCTCAAGAGAAGCAGCATGAAGAAATTTAATTATTTCTCTGACAAGCCAATACATGTGTTTTTTTATTTATGTAAAATAAAGTGCACTATGCCTTGGAAATGCATCTTGCATTTACACCGAAAGCTGGGAAGGATTTCAGTAGCCCCAAATTATTCAGAGAGTTCTTCCTACTGTTTCAAATAGCCCTGAAGAAACCTCCAACTCCTGAAGCCCCTAGAAGGTGATACGCTGCCAAAGAACTGCAGCTGAATGCTTTATTGAACTGATTTGAACTACACAGGCAAGTCAGATATCCATCTGGTGGGAAGCTGTAAAGAAAGTGTCCATAAGACTCTCACTAACAATCCATTAACAATCACTAAGATTTAAAATAAGGTACTTAATTTGCTTTGGAACTCCTAATTAATTTAGCAGTTTTGAGATCCCTTTCTTTCATGCAAGCCATAAGCAATTGGTTCTGCACTTCAGAGTCTTTCTAAAGAAGGTCATGATGACAGATCAAGCAAGACGAAGAACTGAAATCAGATTTAACATTTTATTTGATCTGCAGAGCTGCTGAGATCTTTCTTAAACTAAAATGCTAATAACTCTGCAACAGAGTTATCTTAATCTTACTGAAGTTAATCTTTCTGAAGATCTAGAGTTTACAAAGCATTTAATGTGGCTGTGTTGGGCACAACTGCACCACACATTTAGTGTCTACGCTTGTGACTGCTACCACTTTACTACATTAATAAATGCTGGAACAGGAATTTACTTTGCAGATTCACTTCTTTGCATACAGCTTTGCCAAGTTCACTACCCAGACTGGTACATATCACCCCATAGCTTTATAAATACAAGACTGGATACGACTCATTTTTTCCATTTGCAAATGATACACAAGGCTGGTTAAGAACATGAGAAGGTCATCCATTCAATTCTCCTGTCCCACAGCAGGTTCAATTCCACCTAAGCATTCATCACATATGTTTGTCTTTCATGTCCATAAAAAGCTCCAGCCTCTAAGAGTACATCTTTCCTAGTGATTTGCGGTCTTTCAGTAAAAAGGTTCTGTTAGCCTTCTCAGTGACAGGAAATTTGGCAGATTTGACACAGCTCTTCCATGCTGCTTCTGCACACATTGTATTTATGAACTTGCACAGGCATTCTTTTGAAAATAATAAAACTTGGAATATGGGAACAAATAGAATATAAAAACAATGCTGAACATTATTAATGCATACAAGTAGTTTCAACCTAGCTTTCCCTTCTAAAAAGTAGTCATTTCAAGTAAAATACCTTGCTCCCTGTACTTATTTTCTGGCATTAGGGATAAAAAATAAACATTTACTGGTTTTATGCCCATATACATTAGGAATGTAGAGTTTATGCCTATCTGAGAATCAGTATGATAATTTACTGGATTCTAATCACAGTTTTATTTTCTGAATTTTCCTGTCCTACCCATACCCAATAGTACAGCTAGCCCAGGGAATTCATGTTAGCTTGCAGAAATTTACTGGCGCTGGTGCATAGAGTGGAAATAGCTATTTGATGTGGAAATCACTAGCATGTGAAAAACCATAAACATGCAATGTCATTAGGGGTGCATAAAGGGATTGTCATGCCATTAGATCAGCAGTCCTTTTAATCCAATACTGACTAACCCAATGATTACTGATGGCAGATTTTTTAGCATCTGCTTGTTCCTTTTACTCCTCTGGTGTATTGGTAATATAAAAAGTTGCATTAGAAGAACAGCTTTTCAGAGTAGAAATTTGTTGAAGTCACATGCAGTTATACCTCTAAGTACTGAAAAGAAATAATCTAGTATTAGCTTCATGATTCTTCTGCTCCAGTATTTACCTATGAGCTTTTTTCATTGATTTGCTATGAAGCAATTTCAAGTGAGCCTTATGGAATTTCTGGTATTTCTTCTTTCTGTGGAAAAAAAACCCTCTGTATAGAGTTCAGAGAAAGACCTGGGAAAGTATTCATATTGTGTCATTCATATGGATGATGGGTGGTTTGGGATACGTAAAATTAATATGCCAAGAATAGGCTTTAATTTACTTACATTATGTACATCTATGATAAATGGGTGTGGAAGGCAATGAAATTTGCAACCGAAAATATCAGCGATAAGATGCCACAAGATGCCAAGAACTAGTAGGATACCTCATTTAGAATCATGATTGTATTTTTCTCCACTTGAGTACTTAAAGCCATTCTGCTTTAACTGGCATCTTCCTAATAGCTTAAGACTTCTATAACGTTAATGAAAAGTTAGTGTGAGATTGAAGAACAAAGCATTTTATTTCAAAGCTTTATTTGTCAATTTACAGGGAATGAGAATTCTGGTGGAGTTTCAACTGATGATTTTTGTGGTTGCTTGTCTGGCACGATTTCTCTCTGAGCAAGCTGAGATCAATCATAGCAAGAATTTAACAACTGACAAGGCCAAATTCATCTTGGGTGCAACTCCAAAGTCAATGTAGTGACGTTACATATTGGCCCACAACTTAGTATAACAGAAAAACACAAAACATCCCCTTAGTATTCTTTTACAAAAAGCAAAATACCCACATGAACCCAAACAGCACAGCAGTGATCTGTGGGGTCAGTTTATACACAATGTGTGAATTCTGTTTATTACTCTGGATTCTGCCTATGGAAATCAGAATAAAAATACCACTTTGAGCTTGGTCAGTTTCTGTATTAAATGTTGTTTTTTTAAAGTATATTGAATATAATATGGGATGATAACCTGAATGACTCTTTCAAATGAGGCTGCTGAATGGTAAAATTGTCAGGAAAACTAGTGTTCTGCACTTACTCACTTATGCACATTCCTTCTAAAGACTGGAGGACAGAACAGGATTTCCTCAGAAAAATGTGAGAGGTGTTGGTATCTCCCTTCAAAAATATTGAATCTGAGAAAATGAGGGAGACATATAGATCGAGGAAATACGGAAGAGATCTATCTGGAGCAATAAATTCTGCTGAATTGTTGAAATGCCTGAAGAGGAAGCTAAGTGCTTACACAGAGTAAGAAACAAGAGAAGAGGCTTCATGGATTCAGAAGCAAGGCAAATAGAGGCAATAGCTCTCATTAGACCAACAAGTATGGCTGCAAAATTCAGAAAAACTTCCAGCCTCCTTATGCTAGTTATCTAATGCAAAATATTACCTCTAACCTCAAATCTTGCCTTGACTCTGATCATCATGGCCTTTATATGATTACCACTAAGAGCAAAGTTACAAACGGATCCTGTGCTCCTGAAAGCATTTTGATCTACTAAAAAAACCAAACAACAAACCAGCCAACAAACAAACAAAAATACCAACACAGAGGTAGGGAATCATGGTCACATTTCCTGTAGAAGTTTTGTTTTATTAAAAATATGAAAAACAAAAACAAACAAAAAAACAAGCCAACCAACCAACCAATCAACAAAAAACAAACCAAAAAGGGAAAAGCTTGGGAACCTGTCAAAAGCTCTCAATCTCTTTGCTTTCATTTATCCTGAGTAACTCCACATTCAGAACACCTGCTCAGGGAAAGAATGTGACTAAAAGTATCTATTTTGCAGTATTTGCAGGATCAAGGGAAGACTGTCAGCATGGATCCAGACAATTACAATAGTAAGACCACACACTCTCATTTCTCTGGTGATGGAACAAAGAGCACACTCTCTAGAAAGATGACACATAGACCTAAGCAAGAAAATGCTCCTACATCTCATACAGACTAAGAGAAGCTTAAGATGTAACATAGATTTAGTGCCAAACACAGATGCTTGATAAGTTTTTACAGAGACAAAATGCCCCAACATATCTGCTATATTTGCTATTCAATTTCTTTTCACTAGTATAAATTTTCATCTTTTCCATTAATAGAACTACAGAATTTTTAGGAACTAAAACCTCTCCAGGAGATCATTTCATTCTTCACCCTAACTCAGAGCAAGATCAGCTCTGCTTAAATATCTGCAACATCTTTCATCCCACAGTATTTAATACACTCTGAACTTAAACCAACATCCAATTACATCTATGGAAGAGACACCACTGATCTGAGCCAGGCTTTACTACATTCATAGTTGCCTTTATTCATAACTGCATTGCTGCCTCTTCAGGAAAGAGCACGAGAATCCCTTATTCTTGCAGAGAAACCATACTGCATTTCAAAATATATAAAAAAAAAATGTGTATCCAAGTCTGCAGGGGATACACACAACAAATTTGAACCAAAAGAAAACAGATTTGAATTAAAAATAGCATGTAAGTCTTAAATATTAATGAAAATATAATTCTTGTTGTGAGTTCTCTGTCACTTGTAATAAACTAGAGGCTGCCCGGAGAAGTTGTGGCTCCCTGGCAGTGTTCAAGGCCAGGTTGGATGGGGCTTTGAGTAACCTGGTCTAGTGGAAGGTGTCCCTGCCTGTGGCAGGAGGTTGGAATTAGATGATCTAACCCAAATCCTACTATGATCTATGATTCAAAGAAAGCATGGACCCTTACTACAACTTTTATAGCTTGGGGGAGACCTGTGAAAACCTAGTATACCTCACTGGGCCAGGTTCTCCCACAAGCCCTATGTAGGAGGCCAGCTAAAGCTATCAAGAGGTTTAGAAAGCTATGAATACGCAAGCTGGGAACACCGAGGCTACCTGACAGAGCTACTCATTGGGAAATTGCTACAGGATCATAAGTGATACCAACTGTCACCTTAAGGACACAATAGCGTCCCATACGAAACAGGAGAGCAATGGGTGCCTTGACTTAGGGGCACGCTTGCCACCTACTGGTCAGCAACTACTCATCACGCTTCTAAATCCCCAGTATTTGTCTAATCTAGTCCACCACGTGCAGAAACCTTTCTGTACTATCAGCACAATACATCCTCCTCTCGTCTGCAGCATTACTCAAACCAAGAAAATCCTGGAGAGATCCCAACCCAATTTGCAAAACGATCTTTGAAAAACCAGCTGTGGTCATGGATGGTTCCCAGCTGCTGCTGCCTTTCCCCCACCTTCTTTCCACAGCCTTCAAATTCCGCTTGTAAACAGAAGTCAGAAGATGTGTATTACAGCTGGTCACCTGAGCACTGACGCAGGATCTCTAATGGCACGCTGCAGTCTCACCAAGCCTATCTAACCCAGTTCCAGTTCCCACTTGTTCTCTCGAAAAGCACTAGTGTTTACACTGGCAACTGCTGCTCAGTGGGTATCGATATTGCCTGTTAAGTGCATCAGGCTGAGCTCTGAACTAGTATTGAACACCGCCCTCAGTAAGAGTCTTTGCTGCCTAGGAAACAACTGAGCAAAAGGACAGGGAATTCAAAGCCGTATAGATTGCTGGCTAGAACTTCAAGACTGGTGCCTACGGCTGCTTGAAATATTTCTTTAAAATTGCTTTTGAACAGGAAATTGGATTTAAAACTCCCACCCCCTTTCCTGCCTAAATCTGTCTGGTTTTGCTTCAGCCATAACCTGAGTGGTTTGATTGCCTTGTGCTCTCATTCTCCTGCACGGCTTGTGGCTTCTCTCTCCCATGGAAGAGGGTATGGCCAGGCACTTGTGATGCATCCTCTCCCAGTGAGGAGAAATCTCCCAAACGATGACAGGGTATCTACAGTAGAGTGGGACAAATTATGCTAAGATAAACTGAGACTGTGCATCTTGGTTTCTATTTTGTTTCTTTCTGTAATTATGCACCATTGATAGTGTGGTAGGATGTGAACAGAGGCAAATCAAGATAGACAAAATAAACTTTTGTCACTAAAGATGAAGGATGGGGTGCCTAGTAGGGGGAAAGGCTATTCTTGCCACAGACTGGAATATGAGGGAGTGTGGATCCACAATGGAAACCCAAGGCAAGAGCTTGTTCTTGAGCTGAGGGGATGGACCACGACAGTGAGTGCTTCCAGGGCCCTGGATCAGCTCTGAGCACTCTGCTTGCTTTAACACTTAAACGCTGCTATGATTCTTGCTGCTATGATGCTTTGTTCTTTTTGCTGTATTAAGATAATTTCACTATTGTTCAGGAAAACTGAACAAAAAACAAAAGCCTTTTGCTAAACATATATTCTTGTCACACCATGTGATTTTGGATTGAATGTGAAAAGGGCTTTTAGAGTTCTGCCAACAGTTTCTATGAGAACCTGCAGCCCCATGCATTTCATTCAGTTAATTTCTAATTAATAAGTTATATATTTAAGGAATGGTCTTGTATGGTCCTAGCTAATTATGTAGCATGATGCACAGCAAGGTATTTCTGTGAGTGAAAAAATGAATGAGCTGTCCTACAGTAAGTAGTAACCAGAAATTTGGACTTAAGCCCAAATTTAGTAATAATTTGTTTCATTAACTCCCCTGGAGTTTTAACCTTTATTATCCATGTTACTGACTTTATTATTAAAAATAAATGCAGGCAACACTGTTTAATATAGATACATCTAACCCTAAAGGGAGTTAATAAGTTGTTTTACAGTAGAACAAAAAGAATAGATACTAATCCTGGTGCCCTGGTGCCCCCTCTTATATATTTCCTATGTATTTCCTACATTATGTTCTACAACAAAACACAAACACAGGTCACTATAGTTCTTTTGTACAGATGTCTCTAATTCCATAAGTAAACGTTACTTGGGGTTGGGTTTTTTTTCATATATAAGCTGTTATTTAGGGTGTCTAACACTACTTATATCATAATAATTTTAGCAGGAAGCTTAGATCTGCAATTTAAAATCTTGACTTCATTGCTCTAACTGTAGGGAGACTTTCTCCAAATCCTGGCTTGCAAAGAAAAAAAAAAAACCAAACAAAAAAACCCCCAAAACCCACAAAACAAAAAAAAACCTCTACTTGGCAAGAGCTTTAATTAGCAGAAATTTCCACGCTAGGAATATTATTCTGCATGAGCAGAAATTGCATAGCTCTTGCCTCTAGATGCCTTAGAGATGCCATTGATTGGCCATATTCAGAACAGGGGAATTATGTGACCCAGTGCTAATTTGAATTCCTTTACCAAACACATTTTTATTTCATCATCTCAGCTGCATAAAAGAGTCAAAGTACTAGAGCTTTAAAGACTTGG
>NW_009932437.1:0-1345 GCF_000696875.1 Nestor notabilis | reverse complement strand
CTGTTCTGCAATAAAATAAGGCAAGAAATATTAGCCATCCCTGGTTGATTCTTTCATTCTTTCCAACAATGTCAAAGTATCACTGTCCTACAGGTTTTAGTGCAGGTTAAAGACTGATACATAGTGTATGCCTGAATAGGAGTTTGGAGTGAGTTAAGGAGAGAAAGAACATTTTAATGGGACATTGGTCCAAAATAGCCCAGCTTGTTCCTACCTCCTGCTGCCTCTTCCTCCTTTTCACAGGACCTTGATTGTATAGAAACAGTACAGACAAAAACCACAAACAACAAAAGGTTCGCTCACACCCCCAGTAGAGGTCATGAGCATGCTACCATGGAGAAAAAAAAAAACCAACAACCCAGCATCAAAGGATGGTTTGGCTTATTTATAGGCAAAGATTAATTAATAAGAGGTTTGATACTTTAGCAACCTACATTTGGGCAAATTTGTATTTGCAAATTGTTTGTTTCATACATTCAAGGGCACAGAGCAATGTGGCCTGGTGCTAAATTTAAAAATGAATCAAACCTTTCTTTACCATGCTCCAAAAAATGACAGACTTGTGGTTCAGAGGCTTTCAATAGTATCTGCTCAGATTTGACACTCCAAGGTTAAAAAATCACAAAAGAGTTGTGTTATACACAGCGACAGTAGCTTTTTCCAACAATTTTTCAATTATTGCATTGTATACTCTCCAAGAAAAGTAACTGTCTTGGCTACTGGAGGACAAGCTTTAAAAAAGGAGGCAGAACGAACAAATTCCCTTAAAATACACCACTCTCCTTATAAGTTGTCTTTAAAACTGCTATTCATTATAGCAGCATTTATACCCGCTGGGTGACTATAAACTAAGATTCAGAACTACCTGTGTCACATGGTGAATAAGCACAACATGCACCATTCACTTTTAAATCAACCCCCTCCGACCTAAGCCATGTAAATCCTTCAGAAATTCACACCAGTATTCTCCTCCTTCAGATCACACATAGAAATAGCCCAATGACGAAAGTTTACCCGTGCACAGCCCCTTTAACCCCTACTATTTAAGTATCTGCTTGGAATTATCAGTGACCCTTGTTACACTCCAGGCTAGTTCACACCGGGTCTTCCAGTGTCTGGACGCACCGGGGACTTCTGTTTTCTCCGGGATCCTTGAAACAAATACTACAGTGTTGCCTTTCCAAGACTGCACTGTCAGCCCTGCCGACCGAAACAGAAAAAGACTCTTCCACTTCTTTCCGCACGTATGTGCACACCCTTTCCTTCTCATGATGTCCTTGCCACCCACCTGCCAGCCCGCTTGTTATCTATTTGCTTCTACGTCTTAGAAATCATTTTCAAAACA
>NW_009932436.1:0-651 GCF_000696875.1 Nestor notabilis | reverse complement strand
GGTTACTGGGATGGACTGGGAGGTTACTGGGGAGCACTGGCTCATAGCGGGCGGCAGCGGGTGGTGTCACGGTGCTGTGCTGGGGGGGCACTAAAGCTCTGCTGCCCCTGTGCAGGTGTAACGCCCTGTACTGGGGCTGTATCCGTGCCATATGGGTGCTGCACCCGTGCCATATGGGTGCTGCACCCGTGCCGTATGGGTGCTGTACCGGTGTTATACTGGTGTTATACCGGTGCTATACTGGTGTGACACCCGTGCTATACCGGTGCCATACCGGTTCCGCACTGGTTCCATGCCAGTCCCATACCGGTCCCTTGCCGGTTCCACGCTGGTCCCATACGGGCTCTATACGGGCTCTATACGGCTCTATATGGCTCTATACGGGCTCTATACGGCTCTATATGGCTCTATACGGGCTCTATATGGCTCTATATGGCTCTATAGGGGTCTAGACGGGTCTATATGGCTCTATACAGGCTCTATATGGGTCTATACGGGGTCTATATGGCTCTATACGGCTCTATATGGGCTCTATACGGGCTCTATATGGCTCTATATGGCTCTATAGGGGTCTAGACGGGTCTATATGGCTCTATACAGGCTCTATATGGGTCTATACGGGGTCTATATGGCTCTATACGGCTCTATATG
>NW_009932435.1:18146-31607 GCF_000696875.1 Nestor notabilis | reverse complement strand
TATATCTATATAATAGATATTAATTTTACTATAAGTAAAAAGATACTGCAGCAGATACCATGTTTTTCTCACAATATAGATCAACACAGCTATGCATACATACATTTATAGGCAAAGGCTGAGTCCAACAACCCTTCCTCAGCCATGCATTTTAAATATAGAACTACTATGACAAAGATAATTTGATCTCACACAGCACTTCAGGCAGCCAATTCTCTCATCCGTAATTTACTAGCAGTTCCCAAACCACTGTGGTCCTTCTCATTCCCTACAGTCCTCCAGCATCTCTCTCCCATAAATCTTGGAAACTATTACACATCTGGCATCAGCTTGCTCTCTCTTCAGCAACAGGCTCTTTCAAGATTCAAGGATGACTTGAAACCTCTCTCAGTCATTTCTCTGGCATAAAATCTGTGGCAAAACAAGATGCAACCATTACTGTTGAGTAACATTCACAATCAAGATTTGTCTCAAATTCTGCCCCATGAATGATTTGCAATAAAAAGTCTTCCTGACTTTAAACTGCTCATATCTCATCATTAAAAGATTATGGAAACACTTTTTTACATTTATTTTCCATACATTCTTATGTGTTATTAACTGATAAGTAAATACAGACTCATTGCTTATTTTCAAGAGAAGAGTTTCTCCTGTTTTTCCACCAATCATGATCCCTTTCCTCAGATTCCTCATTTTGCACGGGTTTTTCGTGTGGCAAAGCAGAACCAGGCACAGAAGTGCTTCATGCCCTCCAGACATCTAACCCTACTGGAACACATCACCCAGGAAAGTCTTAAAAACAAGGAAGAGAGAATGGCTATGGATTTGGAAGGGAATAAAATGAAAGAAGGAAAACAAATCATGAGTAGGGAAGACATACTTGGAACTGAACTGTTCAAGCTCATTTGTGAGATTCTATCATCTCAAACAGCAGCCTTAAGGAACTGTAGGATGTTTGAATTTTGGTGTTTTCTTTTTTTTTTTATGCTGAAAATACAAACCCTATAGACATTCAGGAAGCCTAGGCCAGCCAAGAAACAAGTGCTTTCAGAATTCCCACCCAAGTACCATATGCTGTAGATGGCACATGTGGATGGTCTTGGCTTAATACAGTCACCTACATTAAGCTCCAGGACTGTGTGATGCCTCCCAGCACCTCTGCTGGGGTACACAAGGAACACCTTTGGCTGAGCTAAAAGCTATGCACAGTGTGCATCTCCGAAAAAATAACAGTGCAATGGGATACACAGTGAACTAAGAAAATCAATATTCAGTGCAGCATTAACCAGAAACACAAATGGGCTTAAGCCAGTGTAACCTTAAGTAAGCTCAAACACACAGAAGAATGGATGCTCTTTTCCCCTGAAGAAGTTTTATTGCTTTATTCCACATTACCTGACAACTGATAACGTTGTGGGTCTCCACGCAACAACCTGCGTTTGAAAGGAAAGAATGGGTGGAGGGTGAGCTTGGGCAAGGAAGGATATTCCAAGCATGAAAAAGGATTAGACAGATGCAAAAATGTTCAGTCATGTGGGCGAGTCCTTAGGAAACCAATGGAACATGAGTTGAGTCTGGAAAGGTCACAGAAGCACTGACAAGAAACTCAAGCTTGGTGCAAGGTGAAGGCACTTAGGAGTTTCAAATTGGAATATTATACCAGCTGGGAGGGAAGAAATCCTTTTAACACCCACACACTGTCCTTAATATCCTTCACACAGACCCTACATCTTGGTATGCCTTTGTCTGTTAGACTCTATAAGCATATTACTCTTATCGTGCAGTCAAGTTGTCTTACAAACTTCTCTTACAAAGCTAAACAAACACAGCTTTTAGTCTTCCTCCATAAGTATGCTATCCCATACCTTATTTCTCAGTGTTCTTCTCAACTAGCACACACCAGAGCTGGACATGGTATTTAGCACAATTTCCACTGGAAGGCACAGAAATGGGCTCTGCCACAGCACTTAACTGTGAATTCATAATCACGTTCTTTCAGAACCATTGTTTCTCACTTCAAAGTCTGCCTTCTCTGAAGTCAAACATTTTGCTTCTGACTTTTACAATGGATTGTATTTAATTTCAGTCACTTAACTCTGTCTATAAGGAGTTCACCCAGAAATCCAGATGCCATTGTATACCATGCTCTTCCTCTTCATTACTTATTTCCCACTCCATCAGTCTTCATGTCCAAAATCACTCCCAGTAACGATGTGGCACTTTATTCCATTGCAGACAAAATATGACCAAGTATAAAACCCTGCGAGACTGCTCACGGAGCACTCAGATACTACTATATTTTGAGACCTGTCACACAGTCATTCTATTACCTGTACAGATACACCATGCTAATTTTGTGACATTACAGTTTCTAAATCAAAAGTACCTTGGCACGTGTCTTACAGAACCCTAAGAACATCACACTGCTCCTATAAACCTTCTATCCAAGCTCTAGTTCACTTGACAAAACCTTGTCCAGAACTCCTAGTGACTAGCATTTTCTCAATAGCATTTGGTTTAACTGTAGATTAAAGGCTATAACTATTATCAAAACATACACTGTGTCTATTTGCTTTCTATAACATACCTATATAGATATAAACTTCTAGAACCAAGTTAGTTTTACTAAGACCCTAAATGTGACCCCAAAGTATGTACAGAAAGGTAGAAGTCCCATCACTAAAAATATACCTGAAGTCTGTAAGTTCAACAGAATTGCTACCTGGTTTCTCTACTGTAACAGAGATCTTAAACTTACAGAGGAAAAAAAGTTGAAAGCAGGAACATTATGAAAAGGACTGGAGGCACCTTTTTACATTTTGGTTGCAAAAATTATATCAATTTTAAAGGTGTTTTCTTAGGTCAAGCACCAAAAGGCTCCACTGCGATCAGCACTACTAGAGACACACAAGCACAGAAGCAATTGTTCTGCTCATCAGATGAATAATAAGCAAGGTTTGCTAAATCATCTAAACAGCACGGAGGCCTTGAAAAAATGCTACTTTTTTATTCTCACTGCAGCAACAGCATTTGCCAGAACTATACACAGAGTTTTCTGGTGCCCAGTGACAGGATCAGAGGCAATGAGCACACACTGAAACACAGAAGATATCCTCTGAGTATCAAGTAACACTTTTTCACTGTGAAGGTGACCAAGCACTGGCACGGGTTGCCCAGGGAGGTTGTGGAGTTTCCTTGGAGATACCCAAAAGCCATCTGGACATTGTCCTGAGCTGTAGGTGGCCCTGCTTCAGCAGAAGGTTTGGACCAGAGGACCTCTAGTCATCTTTTCAAGGCCCAACCCTTCTTTGGTTCTGCAATATAAATGTCTTATTTATGCTAAAAAAAGAAAGTATTATTAAAATTAAAAATGTTAAGAGTAATTTCTGTTCTGTAGACAGAAACCTATTATTTGTAACAACAGTTGATGGGGTTTTATAAGAGATTAACAGTGTAAATTGGAATCTGTGATTTAAAAAAAATTGGTGGTATTACACTGTTTTATTCTGGTTGAACATCTGTCCTGTTGCTGGTTTATGTATTTTGTTCAATTCCCAACCAGGATGCAGAGGGAATAGAGTTTAAAAGATTGTTCTGAAAAAACAGTATGTGAGGAAATAGTACAATCACAGAATAAAACAGTAATCCCAATGGGCTACCAACAAAGTAGAGTTTTTACCCCGAGGTTTCACAGTCATTTCCTACAGCAAAGAATCCCTTAGCTTAGTGTTATATGCCAGCAGTTCGGCAATGTTTTGGAATCAGTCACAAAAGAATGTAAGTTTATTGAGTCTGCAGTGCTAAGTAGAGAATGTCATGTAACTTCCAAAGAGGTGATGAGTGCAGTGTTATATAAATTCAAAAATTAATGGAAGTATATTGCAAAGGAAACTCATGGGATTCTTACAGTATATTTTAAAAGCCTGGCAAACTTTCTTTAGTTTTGAGTTTTAAGCAAACACGACCGGGCTGAATAGGTCAAAGAAGGTTGAATAAAGTAATTGAGTACAGTTTAAGAACATGAGCAGTTTGTTCTTGCTGATAAATTAGACAGCTGCTCTGAATTACATTTCATGCTGTTTTCACACAACAGCTAATTTCCTCCTGCTAGTTCTAAAGCTACTTGGAACTGTACGCAATTAACTCCACCACCTTTCCTTTATCCTTCAAAAAGCATCAATTTTGCTTGCTTACAGTTAGTTCTCCACATATTTTTCATTTTTTCCTCTATCTTAAAATGCTATGAAACAAAAATACACATTTGTCTTGGAAGAAATGTATTAGCAGCACAATGCAAGTTCTGAACTAAGTTATATGAAATTTTTAATGATCAAAGAAGTGTACATTCTTGTACTATGGAATGCTCATGTCACTGCAAGCTCCAACAAATTTTTTCCTTATTCTCCAAATATTTCACAGCCCAAAGCACCCTTCCCCCCTTATTTGGAAAAGATAGTACTAAATGGCAGATTTTTTCTTTTCTGAATACAATTTACACTTTGTCATCAACCTACTTTCAATTATTATGCAAGCCGCTTTATAAGTGGATGCAACATGAAGCTACTATCTTTTCTACTGGAAAAAAGAGGAAAAAAAGAACAGGAAAGTAATTGTGATAAAGAATATTTATAAATAGTAAGGTTGCACAACTGCAGTATAGTACAATGATACAATCAAAGCACACTTTTAGGAAGAAGTATCTCTTAAATGTACAATGAGTACATACTACAGCAGATCTATGGTGTAAAATACTTCTTTAGTGAATGACTTCAGATCATTCTCAAGATCTTAAGAACTCTTAAAAAGAGAAAGCAGCTTTTGTGGGGAACAGCAGTTAAGGCACATGCTTGATTTTAAATGCAGAATTCAGTTCTCCATACTTCCCCAAACCCCAATGGACAGGTTTGTGCTGCACAGTTACACTGAAAAGAATGGGACGTATCTGCTTCTTTCAAAGGACACCTCCAAGAACTCTATGCCTAATTCACAGAAGTCAGCTGAAATCCTTCCACTGACTTCAACAGACCGTGGTTACTTGTCAGGTATTAGAATAATTGCATTAAATAAATTTATTTAAATTGTAAATACCTTTACGCATATAAAGCCTTACACTCACATGTACTTCTGACCTAGAGGACTCAAACCCACCAACATCAGCAAGCTCGTTTAACATGTTGTGTGAAGTCATTAATTCTCTTATTTTGATGTTTTTAATTATGATTAAAATATGTATAATTTCAGTTTTGTACAAGATGTTTCATGGCAATAAAATTCTCATGGTAAATAAAGAAAAAGCGCTTCTGTTATTCTTGCTAAGACGAAACTAATACAGTGTATTATCTTGCAATTTAAATTTCATTTTGACATTCCTCTAGCTCATTGTGTAGGCAAATGTTAAATCAGTTCCAAACACACTAGATTCTGGAGGTTCAAAACAGATATTCCTATAACAATTTTAAATTGCTCATTTTCCTGCTCTCTTTCCTGTTCTACTGAAGTAATTTTTTTAGTTTGCTTCAATACATCTTTGATACTGAAAAATAAAAACAGGGCAGAAGACAACGGATCTCACTGTAGATTGTGCTAAGTCACAAAACCCTGGAACATTTGAACTGAAAACACTCACACCGATTCATTAACCACGTCCTCACATATTTCAACCAACTTCTCCAGGACTAAGTAGCATTTGAATAACATCTGCTTACAGTAGTACTGATCCATCCTGGTATGTAGACATTATTTGACTTATTTACGTGCTTGAAAAGCAAAAAATATATTTTCCAAGTTATTTATTCAGTTGGCAAAAAAAAAAAACCCTGAGCCCCAAAGACACAGGCAAGTATCCAGGTGAAGTTACTGGGAGCTGTGTTCCCTTAACTCAGGCTGAATTTTGACCTTAAGTATAACCATTTTCTCCCAGTGAAAGTACTTAGCAACTTAATTTTATGGTAGGATGAATTTCACAGTTTGTTTTGCTTTCTTCCCTGAGACATCTAGTTTCTTATGGCAGTTCGCAGGCCAAACACAATTGATATAAAAGTAATTTTTGTTAGAGCCATCTGAGGGCTTTGGCACAAAATCCAGGTACAGTGGAGTTCCACAGTGTTAGAAAAAAACCAAAAACAAAACACAAACTTCTACTCTGCTGAACTGACTGCATGGATACTCTTGACTCATTATAAAATAAGATTAAATTACTCATTTTAAGCTTTATATGTATTTATTTATAACCAGTTGAGTTTCAGCTTTAAATTGCTGTCCCTCTTAGCACATATTTTTCCTGTTAACTTCAAAAGCCAGTCATATAAACATTTCACCCTAATCACTGCAGAAACACTTTAAGGAAATAGAAGACTTCTGAAAATCATGCACATATACTAGCATAATTATTTATTATGTATTATTCAATATGTATTAGATTGAAGTATCAGGCCCCAAAATACTGTCCTGTTGACATATGTGTCTCTTTTCATTTATCTTCCTATTTCGGATTGGCTGCTGTTTCTTACCACAGGTGGCAGCCACTTCCCCAAGAAGAGCTACTGTTTTACGATTTACATCAGGAAAGCACAAGTAATTCACATTTTCTAGTACTGTTCCTTTCAAGGAAGCAGCAGTTTCAGCTGTGCATTGCCATCATGTATGTGATAAGAGCTTAACTGACATCAGCAGTCCTGTGTATGAGAATAAGGATCTGCCAGCACACAGTTACTTTAAACAGGAAAGGTGGAGAGAGAAAGAAAAAGAAGAAAATTAAAGGAAGTATCTGAAACAATGACATATCCAGTTGTGTTTAGGGCCTTCCAGCATCTGCTTGGAAGACTTCTAAAGCAGTCTCACAAAAGCAGTCTTACTGCCATGCTATAGTTATACAGAATAATGCAATCAGAACATGGATGCTCGTTGTCAGAAGAATGTTATAGCAAAGGAGAATAAAATGCTACAGATGGACAACGCACATTAAAAGGAATTCAAACAGTCAGTGAACCAAACAAAAACAGAGTGGCCAATTTCAGAGGCTTTAATCCAAAGCACTGAGTAATATTCTGGATGAAGTCACCATTAGATAGCTATGCAACTAAGACAGCAAAAGACTCCTTTTTTAATCTCCCAAATCTGTGATTTATTGATCCCTCACAGAATCTGATGGAGGAGGAGAAGCTTTTAATTAAAAGAAGTGATTAAGTGTAAATCCTTCCCAAGCCTTTCATTAAAATCTTGCTTTAGAGAGTGATTTGAAGAGTCATAGCAAGGCTGAGTCGGTATGCTCAGAAAGAAATGGTGTTTTCATAACATGATTAGTTGCACTGAGTTAAGATATTATTAAAGATAAAGGCAGCTCTTAGTTCTCAGTAGGAAAGAGCTGACAAAAGTACCACTGAAAACCACTTTTTTTTCCTCTTGCAAAATTAGCAGAGCTTCTATTATTATGTCTTTCAGAGAATTGTAGTGAATTCAAAGTTACTGTAACACTTGCCTTTGTTTTCTTCATTCTAATGACAAAGAATTGAATCTTACTTAAATGGAGCTATGTTTCCACAGCTCTAGCAGGGAAAGTGTAATAGAAACAGATGATGAGTCTGCATCTTCCTAAAGGTGGCACCTTAACACTAGTGAGAGGCCTGTTAGAGGAGGGTTAGCCTAGTCAGTTAGATAATCACTGACGTGCAGCCCCCTTAACTTCAAGAAATAAGCTGGAAATGCCTTTTTTGCTTAAGTTCCATTTTCTCATAAGTGAACCAACAAGGAAATAATAGCTTCATAATTTCTCATTCCTTTTAAAACGTCTATAACCTATTGATACCTATGATTTTCTAAATGAATTTCTCCTAAGCGTCCTTTTTCTTCAATAGGTTTCTCTTGACATTTTAAACATATTTGTACACACCTGTACACACTTTTTTCTCTTTTAATTTTATTGCTATTTATATAGCAACTGGTATAAAACATTAAAGCCAAAACTATAATTCCAGACACAAATTTCTGAACATAAAAGCTCAAGCATGAAGAAAAAAAAAGAAAAAACAGCCAGAAAATGAAGGTAGAAGGGGTCTTAAGAAAGCATTCAATAAATCTGCTTAATCAATCAAAGACAGAAACAAATACACCTAATGTGAAAAGACTGAGGGTAGAAAGTAGAAGTGATGCCATAAACAGCAAATTGACTGAAACAAGAGCAATGTTAAGAAGTCATATGAAGGAAAGAATCTTACTGTCTATACTGAAATGAGGAAGGAGAGAGGCTTTCATCATGGAAAAGTATATGAAACTGAAGTACAAATCAGTAAGTGGTTTGGAGAGGAAAAACTGAATAAAAGTCAGATTCGAAAGGAAATGAGTAGAAATCCCTGGGTTTCATGTCACTTCAATACATAGATTTCCATTTGTAAATGATGTGCTGGCTTCCCCAGCACTTCCCAGCAAACTGCTTTTAGATCAAAACACATGGATATGAAATGAAGGTTCAAGAACTGAAGTTCAGGAGAAACAGAAGTCTTATAACACAGTAAGAAACACCATGATAAAGGATCAGGTGGAATAAATGGTTTCCTTTGGAATGTGTAAGACACCATGCTGCTATCAGTACCCAGGCTAGGTAAAGCTAAACTGATGTCATGTTTAATACTTCCCGTGTGCTCAGCTGCCTCCCAGGCACCAGGCAGGATCATGCTAGGAACATAGCTATCGCATAGGTTAAGATGTGTTTCAGCAAACATTCTAGCCACAACCTTGTGCAATCCTGTGCACGGGTCTCTTGGAGCTGTTCTTTGGGGTATAAATAAAGAAAAAGCCCCTGAAGCAATACGGCAATGACTGGATTACTCATCTACATGTTATTTAGAAGTCTCGCTTCTCTTGTTCTGATATGAATTCTGACCTTTAACCTATGAATACTCCCCCAGCAAACATGTTGTACATTTCTAACACTCCTGTAACATTGTTTTCACCTAAAAACTCTCCACTATGTCTAGCTAATACCCACTCTGTCGGGTATAATGAAATTTAACACATTTTTGTTGACAACAATTCCAGTATTCTAGTAGGAAGAACTCTAGAGAAGTACAGTGCATTATTACTGACAACTGCACTTTATAGCAATTCTGCAATATTGAATTACTCAACTTGAATTTTGCCTGAACAAGACAATGCAGAACTTAAAAATCTCTTCTGTTAGCACAGGATTTACAACAGGGTGACTTCATGGATTTCTACTGAGTCAGTCCTGATTTCCATACTAAGAAAAATATTACATTTGTCCGGCTGGAAATCCTGCTGCGAGGACTTGTTCAGTTGCACAGCTAATAGCACATTACCAGAAAGGAGACTTAAAAGCATCTACCAATGATGTCTGCAGCTACACAGTGTTATGAAGTAAAGAACTCAAGTTTATTTTGGTGAAAATGAATTCACTGAAGGAAAATCCTGTCAGATTAAATGTTATGGGCTGGTTTTTATTTTTTCCTTTACTGATTTTCAGGAGAAGGGATATGCCATAAATCTGGAACTGCAAAGGAATCATCATGAAGCTGCACAGGATCTTATCACTTAAACTACAGATTAGTAAAAGAGGGCTAAACAGGGCAAGAAAATGACAAATGGGCGAATTATACTAATTTGTTTCTAAAGGAAATGTATCCAATTGAAGAAAAGGTTCCTAGCATGGATCCTGAGGGACCAGTGCTAGGGCTAACCTTAATCACTGTGGCATAAGACAAAGTTAGAAGGCATCATCGACACAAAGAAAGAGATGGGTACCTCATGGAATCTAATGCATGGCTTTGAGGCATGAAGTAACAAAAATAGGATGAAATTCAGTATTACCAGAAGCATGAGAATTGCCTTTGGGGTCTAATTAACAAAAGGATGCTTTAAGCTGGGAGCTCCTGAACTGCCAAATCATAGTAACTACATAAGTATGCCAACTGGTCACAAGATTACCACAAGTAACACATGGTCAACAAAGCTGTATAAACAATAAATGCAATCTTGTGTTCAGTACACCGAGAACAAGAAAGTTTTGTGTAAAAGATACAGAACCTCCTATGGAAGATTCCATGCAGGAAAACAGGATTGAAAGGAAAATGTTCACACTTGAATGAATATGTCTAAGTTGCCCATAAAAAGGGATATTAGAAAACAGATCCTAGATATTAGAACAATGATGTTTTGTAGTCTCAACCAAATAGGAGAGAGTAAGGGACAAAAAACCAACCTACACAAAAACCAGAGCTAGTTAAATGTAAGAGGAGGATTACATTGTGTAAGATAAAAGTGGTCATCAGTTAGATGATCGAGACAATCTTCTGCATTCTTGTTCCCTTTACAATGACTTGATAAACTAGAAGAGTTGCAGTCACTACATATCCTGATAAACATGTTAATTAAAACATTTCATTGGTAGTATTTTTGTTACCAAAAGAGACTGCATTCACAAAGTACAATACTGTTCGCTCCTTATCGAGTTATAAAAGTATATAAACTAATACCTGATAACATAAAACAGCTTATCAACTCCTTTTCCTCCCATTTGGGAATATATTCACTATCCTGACAACTACCAGGAGGAAATCTGAATCCAAAGTAAACAGTACAGCAACAATCTGTGTTCCAGCACTGCAGCCTGGGCTCTGTGAGGTGCGAAGCTTCAATAACCCATCTGCTTTTCAAGACAAGGTCAAGAGATTTTCTAAACTTCACAGCAAAAAACCAACCATTTACTAGCTATATAGTGGCAGCCCTTCTACAGGGACACAAAACCAAAGTCAGTTTTCTTTCTTCCTTAAGGCCCTACATTGCATTCCACAGTTCAGGTAACCTCTTACTTAGCTGTCATTTCAGGAAGTTCTGAAAAATAATTAAACCAAAAAGGACACATTGCTCTGACATTAATCCTCTTGAGATCTGCACTCAACAGGGCTTTTTCCATAGTCAGTGCATAGTGTTGACACATAGTTACAAGTACATTTACTTGTTTTTTACTGGGAGAGTGGTTATAAAACAAGTTTTTATCACTCTTCTAAGGGGAAATTTGTATTACAAACTGTCATGCTCTCTGGCTCAAAATAAGCTTGTTATTTTTTCCCGTGTCTCTAACTAATTACAGGGGTTTTAAATAAGACTAGAATACTCTGTGTTGCAGCTAGCCTTTTCGATACATTTCTTTCTGAGCTCAGGTAATAAAGTAGGTACTCTGCAAATATGCTGAAATCCTGAAAGTTAAATATCCACACTAAGAGCCAGATCTGTTTTATTTCTACACAGCTTTCACCTCTCAAGTGATAAAAAAAACCTTAGAACTAATCAGACACTGGGTTTTGTTTGGGGGTTTCTGTAAGGGAGAGAAGGATCTAATCACTTTTCCTGCACTATTTTCTTCAGTGCTTTTACCATAATCATCATCAATATAATTGTACTGCATTTACATAGTTTTCCATACAAGGAGCTCAATCACTTCACAAAGCATCCAAGACAAAAAACTCTTCTACACTTTAGCTTGCTGTAAGATGTGCTTTAGTTCCATAAGGGACTGTTAACACGCAAAACGAGGTCCATGCGAAATACTGTACTAGGCAAATGCCCTTTAAGATGCCACATACTCTTTATTTACTGATGATTCCATTCTGGTAAGAGACAAAAATAATGTGATTCACTGCACTGAAAATTATTCTGATTGGATTTCACTGATATCAGAAGGATCATACCCCTAAAATGTTCTTTGCGAATGACAGCCAAAGCCACTGAAAAACCATGCACAGAATACTTTATTATGTTACCTCATACTAATTATGAGTATCCTGACAAGGAACCTTTATGCAGGATGAAGTAGCAGCAGATTTAACTCTGGATAAGACTATTTTCTGCACTTACACTTTCACAATGTAAAGAGGTTTTTTGCATATAGATTTGTACCCATTTAACTAAACCAATGCTGTAAAACCTGCTGTCCTCTACTTTAATGAGTTTTGACAGTGATTTCCAAAGGTACAGAATTTATCTTCTGATTTTGAAAAAATAACGAATGTGTAATGTGGATGCATTTGTCTTGATCATAGCACTTGTACCCCTCATTTAAGTTGAATGGATTGACTATCATATCACTCAGACAATCACTGCTAAACCAGTGTGATAAAACATTAGCATCCGTGGGGCATTCTGAACTAATCTGCCCCCTGCTCACCAAAACAGATCAGGAGTACCCACTTTGCCACCCATTACCCAGGGCAGGGTGACCTCCAGCAGAGACAATCTCTCAGAAGGTGACTGGGAGGGCAGGGCCAGGTCTTAATTCAGAACAGTGATTTCTCCAGTTAACAGCAGCCTTTACCCTTAGTTCTTTAGAAATTAAGCACTAGGCACTGAAAATAAGTAAAGAAATAAAGTTCTGTCTACTTCATTGTTCTGACACAATAACAAGCATTAAAGGCTTTGAGAAGAGTACAGAAACTGGGCATGCATGAAACACTCTTCCCTTATTGTATCATTCAGCACCCAGTGTTTAGTAACTGAACCAGAAGCTACATCCAGGTTTTAATAGCAGCTGCTATTTATTTTTCCATCAATTTCTTTAATCCCTCTGAAACTCTTAATACTTTTCATTTCCCCCATATCTGTGGCTGTAAGCTGGTACAATTTAATTGCTGTCTGCACAAAAATTACTTCTTTTGCTGCAAACCTTCTACGCAACAGTTTCACTTCACAGCCTCAGCTCTGGCAATGGAAAAAAAAAACCCAAACCCAAAACACAATATAAAATTAAATTGTTCCCAGTAGCATTTTTTTTTTTGGTAATAATTATGATTTTGCATGTTTCTACTGTATTTTCTCTCAGTCACCTCGTTTCCAAGCTGAAGTTCTGGTCTATTCAGTCTCTTTGCACGGAAACACTCCATACTACTCACAGTCCTTATTACCCATTTCTATACTTTTTCTTAACTCCAGTTGTACAAAATTGACTCTATGTTTCCCCTCTACAGTAAATTTCATCTGACTCAGCTTTCATTTAACCCAGTAGCAAACAAAACTCTGAGTTCCAACAATCTAAAGTCAAACTATTAATTACTTCAATGCTGCAGTACCCATATTTGAAATATCTTAACAACTGATGAAAAGACTTAAAAGAAGCTAGGAAAGACACACTTAGTGCTAACATGAATGGGCACAACAATATCACAGAATCACAGACTGGTTAGGGTTGGAAAGAACCTTAAGATCATCTAGTTCCAACCCCCTGCCATGGGCAGGGACACCTTCCATTAGACCATGTCGCCCAAGGCTCTGTTCAACCTGGCCTTGATGAGGAAATACCAAGGCCTGTCAGATGAGAATCTGTCACTAGACACAGCTTACTTAGTTAAAAACACAGAAGTCTTAATTATGCTGAGTTTGAAAGAATTACTTCTATCTTATAATTCACCGTAATGTTTTTACAATGCACAATAGTCTTCTGTATGCCAGGGTGGT
>NW_009932435.1:15970-18136 GCF_000696875.1 Nestor notabilis | reverse complement strand
AGCAGGCATATGAACATTAATAGAAAAAGTATACCTACCTGAATTACCTTACATTGTCTTTTTTGAAGTCTGGGTATAAACTACTGCTGTCTTAGATTTTGCATAAGGGTTATATTATTTTTAGGAGTAGCTTTTCCTTGACTGCCAGGTTTTTTGTTGTCTTCCAAAGAAATACAAGCAGACATTAAATTTAAAGCACACTGGAATGAAAATACCTCTGTAAGAAGTACATACATTTTATCATGTAGCACCACGTTCCGCATTTACATGAAGAAACATGCAGTAGGAAACTTTTGAGAAAACATCTTTTTGTCTCAAAAGAAATACTCATTAATAAAACAAATTGGTCAAAGGAAAGATGAGGTTTGATAAACATGTTTATTTCCAAATTCTCTGAAGCTGTTTCACTGGGCGAGAATTCTCACTATTAAAGCATGAACTTCAACAGTCACATCTGAAATAAACCACTTTAAGATAATGTAAATGAAAACGCTTTGATTGATCCTAGCTCAGATTCAGGGACTTCTCCAAGAATTCAACTTCTTGTCATAACTTAGGTCAAAGACGTCTTTCAAAAAGCAACATAACTTTTCAGGACAGAATCTTCTCTCAACCCCAGACCTGTAGGAACAGCACAAAGTGTCTGTGAACAGGTTCTCATCTCATTTACTCTTCTGAAAATGACTGTGAGTACAGCAGCCCTTTCCTAGGGGTAGGGGCAGAGCTGATCTAGAACTCCATAGATGCGGACAACCTGCTGTTCTGGATCTACCAGGTGACAGGGCCTCCAGTCTTCCAGTATCACAGGTGACCTTGGTGGCATACTGGCAAAATAAATGACTGGAAGCTGAAAACCAAGCAGTACGTCACGATCTGAGATACAACTTGCACATACTAAGAACAAAACAGCACACCCATTATAGATAAGATATAAAAAGAAAGACAGCCTAGGGTGATGTCATAGTCTACCATGATTACTTCATTATATTTCTCTACATAATTATAATGAAAGGAAAAGGAATACTGAAGAGAATTCCAAGCGCTAAAACTTACCTGCTTTGCAGCATCTGTTTGTTGTCTATAAGGCCTAATTCCGTCTGATGAATGTAACCAACATCAAAATGGCAATAAAACACTATGGGAAACAAGCACTACACGCACCGCTTCTCTGTAAACCCACCAACCACATCTGTTGTTAGCACATGAAAAGTTATTGACAATTTTAATTTGGATTTAGAAAATAGCACTCAGTTATTGCGTGGTAGTTGGTTCATTTGGTTTGCTGTTTGGGGGTTTGGGTTTTCTATCTTTTTAGAAAGACCTAAAGCTCTAAACTCCTAAGCTGTTTTACAACGGGGAATACATAGATTTTTAGTGATGTCTGAAAAGATCACCAACTAATAATACTAATTTTTATCAACTGTCTTCACAGCTTAATTCTTAATGCAAAAATCCAATACAACAATAAAAATGCTAATTGAGAAAGTTTGGGAAAGATGCTGCAGACAACACAGCTACGTGCACAGGAAATTAATTCTGTAGATGATGTGGAAAAGATGGTTTATAAAGTCAACAAGATATTACTTAAGGCAAGAGAAACAATTAGGCTATTAACACTGAAGATAAAGCAAACATTTTGCCATCAAATATAATGAAGCTAATTAAAAGTGAAATGAAAATTAAGATACGAATATGAAAACAAAATCAAACAAGACAGAAGGCCAGAGTTCACAGACTCAAAATCTAAACCAATGTGTTCAAACACACAGCACCTGAATGGACTGTAGTTTATCGTTTGGGGGGGTGGGGATTTGTACATGTTAAAACTTAAAGATCCATCCTCCTTCAGGCATGGATTGGTCTGCTTTTTTTAAGAATAAAAGGAGATTTTATGGGCACCAGATACAAAACTAAAAGACAAGAATGTAATTGCAAAGAGTGAATGCTGGAAAACCAGTAGAGTGTACAATAGGACAAGCTATGAGCTTGTATTGCTGTAGAAAATACTTTTCTGATACTATAGAAGCATGACAGGTGCCAGATCCAATTCTGCTTACACCACTAGTCTAATTCACGTAACCTATACTCACCAAGGCATTTTATGCTATAACCAGTCTTTTCTACTCAATGCCATCACCAGCTGGGACTGCACACAAACATTTGAGG
>NW_009932435.1:7991-15939 GCF_000696875.1 Nestor notabilis | reverse complement strand
TTCCGCAGGGCTTTTGCAAGAGAACCAGGGTACTGAATGGTCTCAAGACTCTGGGTAACAATGCCAACGTGTTCTTGGCATGCAGTCACGCAGCAGCTTTCATGGCTCTGTCCCTATTTTTTCTTTTTGATTTCCAAGTTATTTCTTTCTTATTTCTCCTCTTCCAAACTCTGAAGATCCTCCTGTTTCTGAACAATCCCACCCATTACTAGACTATCAGATGATGCCTGCCCTTACCCTCTGCTGCTGCTCCCCTATGTCAGTATGACTTTGTAATGTCTTCTTCACAGATGTCCTGCAGCAATTTCAGCCTAAAAGCGCTGGGTGAGCTATTTGAATTTTCAATACTTTCTGTTAAACCAACCCACATTTGCGAAAACTTCAAACTCACTATATATTATCCTTTAAAATCTCTTCCTAGTTACCTGGTGCTACAATACCTAACACACGGATTGGCAGTTAAGCAGTTTGCATGCCATTATTTACTACTCACAGTGCTGACCACAGTCATCTCACCTTTCCTTGGTGTCTTCTTTCTCTCTTTTCTCAGTTTGTATTACAAATATCTTAGCTGTTGTCTTAAACTAGTATGTGAACAGTTTTGAGTAAGAACCAATCTACACATTAATTTCAACTAGCTTGAAGGCTTCATCTTTCAGGACACATTTCGATGCAAATAGAGGTTTTAATTTTGTTTTTAATAAGCCACCAAACCATTCTTATACGAGTGAATGCTCACTGTGCTCAGAAAAGTATAACAAGACAATGTGGAAAGTCAGGAAAATTTCCAGAAACGAGGAGAAAGAAAAGAACAGGACATCCTAAAAGCAAAGTTCCCTAATTGCAATGCAAGGCAATAATGATCCACTCTCCCATTATTTAGGAACATCCCTTGCTAATTTAGCCTTTGAACAAGTTGCGGCATTGTCTGCATAGCATCAAGCAAACCTGTAATGTTGTATAAAATATAACTGCTTAATAATGAATTGCTGAACAGAGAAAAGGAACATGGATTTTCAGTAATCAGCTTTCAAACTCTGGTTAGCCAGGCTATACGCTTATTCTGTATGTTACAGTGAGCAGGTCTGCACAGGACTTCAGAAGTCAGAAGGCTTCAGAAGTGTGACAATCACCTTGCTGATCGGAATCCCATACCAATCGCCACAATTCCACTACCACTCACGGGATGCTAACCAGTAGGTGCAGAATTCTGAGCCAGATGGAAATGCCTACCCAATACAGAGCAGTGACACACGAAGACACAATAAGAGGTCCTCAAAGGAGTATTGCTATATTAGCACACCACTCTGTACCAGGAGCACTGCCATGAGGTAACAGTCCTCTCTTCCTGCTCCTTCTGGGGCTGTCTGCAGCACAGCACTGTAGACACCATTTCCAAAGACAAGAATTTAAGGTGACTCAAATGCTAACAACCAAACAACAGTTGTAAAGATAATAATGTTATAACACATAATGTTTTTAAGCATATATCCCATGACACTTAATTGGAGTTATACATACTTTTAAAACCCAGCAAACGTAGTAACTAACGGACAGCTTGAGCAGCTCTAGCAAACACTCTGGAAGAAGCACTTGCAAAGAAACCCCTTTAAGGACCGCATCTGCTTTACTGCAATGTAACAGGAGAATCTATGTTCTTCTGTTTCTGTAAGAATTAAAAGACTGCAGAAGTTGTTAAATTTCAAATAGTCTTTTTGATTAACTCACTGTGAATGAAAAGAAAAAAAAAAACCCACAACCCAACCCTTATCACTCTGCAGGAAAATGAGGCTAAAATTGACCCAACTTATACTAAACTCTAAAAGCAGAAGCACAATTTATGGATGAAGCTCCAGGACCATCTGGTGCTACGTGCACTGACCATATCTTTGTTGAAACACATGTACTTTTCTAAGCATTGCAAGGCACAAAACATATTTCAAGGGATCTCTTGAAAGACAGACACTGAAAGAAGGAAGTCAGTTTCTCAAATTGTAAGTCTGCTAGTTTCAAGCCATAGATGTGAAGTTTCCAAAATTTCACTCCACTATTCAAATCAGGGCCAAAATGAGAGTGGATATGAGTTTTCCACCAATTTCAATGTTATGAATAGCAGCAACGGGAGCTGAAAGTCATGCCTTTCACCCCTCCACTCCCAGTAGGGGACACTGTCTCCCAGAAAATGCTGCATCAATATCTGCAAGGTATGATTTTCAACCAACTTAATTATATTTGACAAAAAAACTGCATGGACACTCTTGTCTCAGCTTCCACTAGGCTTACTTTAGTTTATTTAAGTTCTTTTTCTTAGGAACACGTTTAAGTTGAACTGAGTAAGCTGCTTTCACATCACAAAACAGAGTCCATAAAGGGATTTGTAACAGTTTACTTACACGGTGCAGCTCGTGCTTTAAATAAACTTTCTCCTGTGAACAATATTAAACTGCCACTTGTCTCCAAATTCCCCAAACAAATTTAAAAGCAAGGTACAATCTTTCCTCTCCAGCACAATCGGAGCCTCTACTGACTCAGGGATGCTACTTATAGACAATACCTTTTTACTTCTAGCATGCTCTTAAGGGATCCCTGGGGAAACTTACCTTTTTCTAACAAACTACAAGAGCACATGGCTGGAATTATACAAATATTTCTAAAGCAGCCACCCACAGAGAAAAGATTTGGAAGACAGACAGTTCATGATGGCCCTGCAAAGCCAGCAGAACATCACTTACCAAGAGGGAAGGTATCAGTGAGCACAATAGGCATACCCTAAAGTAACAACGCAGGAAAGATCCGTTTACATATAATCATGGTTCAAAACAGATGTGCATTTCATGCTTCCAATAGGAGTTGATAAAGTCATAGCTATAGAACAAAAAACAGGTTAGACAAAGCACTGGAGGGGTCACCAAGTCTCCAACAAGTGAAAATAAGTAGAGCTCCATGATCTGATTAAACCCTATGAAATCCTGGAAGGTAAAATAACCACCATTTTCGTTAAATGTTCCGAATTAGTTAAGTTACATCTGCTCTTCTGGACACATTAGCTAAGCAAGCACTGGAGTGGCAACGCTTAGTTTCCACCTGACTTTGTTTTCCAGAAAAAAAAATCAAATGCCATACATCACAAGGGAGAGAAGTAAAAGACATAAGCTAGAAAGGTGACATTAAGCAGGGTGTATGCTCACTGGACCCCATTCACAATCTCAAAAGTAGCTGGATGCATTTGGTAAAAAGTGATTGACATTTATGTTTTCCTCAGTAGACCTAATTAGGTCTGACATACATCCATTCACACTCAAATAGGCACAGAAACCTTCAAGGTTGTTTGCCAATTATTTCCACCCAGACTGCCTCATTCTGAAAGGACTGAGAATCTCAACCTTCAAAAGATGCTACAGGTGCTGCTCACGCATCTTCTCTCAGCACCCAAACCTTCAACAAGAAAAATACTTATTATGTAAAACTCGTGGCTTTCAATACAAGAAAATTGTTGTTCCTACTCTCAGCCTCTTCAATCCCATTTTTATCTGTGATTGACAGAATTTTTAATCACACAAACGTACAAGTACTGTTCTAGTATTGTAAAGTTTTTAAGGCCCCAAAAGCCAGTCCTGTTCATAACACTGTTATTAATGTAATAACATCAATATCCATCTGAAAAGAGTAAAAGGCGCTAAAGGACGGAAAAGTAAATTTTCACACATGGAAGGCATTCAGATAATACAACTTCCCCAGAGAGGCTAAGAAAGATTAAAGTTAAGATAAAGGTCACTTGAAAAGACACATCGCATTTAGCACTGTATCACAAGGGAGGTGGTTGAATCCCTAACCCAAAGGGGTCTCCTTTCTTTGCTTTTCTCATAAAAGCAGCTTTTTAGCTGCTGGGTTTTTTGGCTGCCAGTCTTGTAAGCTATACATCTGCACAGGCTCTGGGCATCTCCATGTTGAGCAGGACTCCAGGAAAGTGCTCGGTTCAGCCATCTCTGTGCACGATGAGACTTCAGAGCATTCCAGGCTTGACCAGCATTTTGTCATCTACCTCCTCTACCACAGATGTCCTGTGAGGACTCCAGGGTGCTAAAATAATACAGGAATAATACATGCCTAGTTCAGCCTTCTACTTAAACCTAAACTTCAGAAGTATAAAGCTGCATATAAATGCATTCCTAATTTAGACTTTCCTGTGTCATATTTAGAGATGCTTACTCTGCCCCTGCAAAGCACCATGGTATCTCACACTGTTCTCCACTGTCTTATTCTGGAACTCCAACATAATTTTAGGGTTTGGAGCCAATGCTAGCACATTTCAACCCTTAAACTCATTCAGTTCATGCTTCCTCTCTCACCGGAGACTGGCTGTTTACTTCTATTCTCTAAGGAAGCTCATAGCGTGAATGACAAAATGTCAGGAATAATTAGGAAAACTAGTTTTATGCTCCTAAAGAACAAAATGTTGTCTTTGTCCTCTCGGGCAGGTTGTTGTCTTCTCTAAATAAAAAAGAATGGCTTCTGGCATCCATCAAGTAAATTCAAGCCAGCATACCATTTAGAGACAACTTGTATTTATTCCTGCATCTTTCTCCATTTCTTTCCTCTGTTTTATGACATCGCCTTCTGTACCCTCTGTAGTCAGTCTACTGTGAGTGGTAGCAGAATAACTACTAGATTCAAACCCCCTATTTCCTTCCCTAAGGAAATCACCTACATTTTTTGCTGCTCCAAACTATTCAGCAATTTACTATATAGCAGTCCAGAAAATACTCTTCCCCAGCCTCCTCTTCTGCTCCCTTACCATCATGATGTATTTCATTTCTATGAAGCAGTTATTAACTACCAAGCACTGGAACTGGACATGCGTATCCAGGACCATCAAAATAATACACACACAACTGCTTCTTAATGCAAGATATCACGGAAAACATCTCAGTGCCATACCCTTTTCCTAAGTGCTACAGTCTTCTAGGTTAGTAGCTCAAACTTCATACCAGTAAAGCAACTAACACCCCTTCCCCCAAGCAAATTAAAAGATACCCACAGTTACATAGCAAGAATTCCATTTGTTTCCAAGCCCCAGCTTGTGTGCCACGATGTGCTGTGGAGCCACTGGTTTGCTGCACACTACCTTTGAAGTGCTGACATGTTTTGACAATGCTGCTGCTGATTCCCATTTTTAAAGCTGAAGAGAGAGTGGATATTCACCTCAGCCATCTGCCAATGCAGCAGATAAACACTTTGCACACAGATTCCGTAACTGATGTACCTCAGATACCAGGTATCATGTAGTTTGAGGCATACTTTCTTACTGGAGATAATAATGACTGTATAAATTACACTGGCAACAGGATTTGTCGCTATAGTGACATGCACAACAATTAAATGAATTAATTCTGTCAGTATAATATAGATAAACAATAGAGAAACTCTTTGTAGGTGCATTCTCTTGCTGATTTTTATTCTCAGAAACACATACTCTGAGTTGGGGAGAGATAGGAGCTATTTTCTGAAAAGAAGCTTTCTTCTTGAAAATCTAAATTCCCTTTTGGACATCAAGAGAAAGCAGATTCTAGAAACTCCTGACACAGACTCTGGGAGACACTTATCAATACAAAAGATCACCTGTAAAAACTAAGAGTAAGAGGACTTGTGAGTGTTCAGATCTTTTTTCAAGGTAATCTCTCCGAAACCTTTAGAAAACCAAATGACAACTAGCAGCAGTATGGAAACTGATGAAATCAAATCACAGAGACAGATTTACGTGGCAAATTCACAGCAATTGCTACATGCAGTTTTCACTCCTTACTTCAGAGCTTATGGACCTTCATTCCTCACACCCCTTTTCTCGTGCTTGTGTACTTCCAACGTCATCTGTGATTTTGCTAAAAATCATGTTTGGATAAATATCATTACTGTAAAAGAAAGCATCAGTAATTTACAGAATGTAAGCTTCAAACCACAAGACTAAAGCCTGCTTGTGTGAACAGCCCAACTAAATCTAGCATAATTACCCGAGTAAGACTGCAGAAAGGGCCTGTCCTTCACTGCCTCTACATACATGATTCTTAAAAGGCACATCTCAATCTCCCATGCTTTTGTACATCTAGGTTTTGTACATCTAGTCCTTTCCTCTTCCCCTAAGTCGAATCAGCTCTACATAATTCCTCTTCATCTACTCTTGACAAAGGAAAGGCTCCCAGTGACAGGCACATCTTCTCAAAAACTGCATTCCAGTGCTTCCCCCTGCTACCTATACTATTTTCCCCCTTATATCTAACTTGAGCCTTCTCTGCTGCAGCTAAAATTCATTTCTTACCCAGCTGCAACAGAACCAGTGCATATTTCCAAAATCTGTTATGTATGCTCTTGAGGAAGCTATGAATGGGACAATTCTGCCGTGCAGATAGATCGTCAGCTGCAAAGGTTCTCCCGCTGAATAGAACAGCAGGCTTTCCTTCCTAAACACTCCTCTTTTTATAGGCTCCTCCACTCGAGAAAAGTAACAGAATTCTTTTTACCTACTGGTTTTATCACAAGATGTGTATTTTCCATATGTATTTCCCATTGGGAGAAGAGAAGAAAAGAAGATTAAACAACAAAGGATGAGACTACAAAACTGTAAGTTTATAAACTCTCACAGAACATCACTAGCTCTTCCTCTGCATTCCTAAATTTATATTTCCTCTCTGCTGTTCTAATTTACATTATTTGGGCTGTACAACTGCATTATTTTAGACTTCAGTCCCTTTGTTAGTACTCTGATGCCTTACATTTATTCAGTTCCAACTCTGTTCTCAAAGGAAACTGGCTATTTATTTCAGCAAATGTATTCAGCAAATATAAATCTGAGTGAGAAACAGAATAGTTGGGTATAATGCTGTATAAGTTCAGCATAACTATTCACTCTGCTGTCTAAATTTAAGCCTTTTCTTCCTCCTTGTGGGATTCACAATTATATATTTATTGATAAATAAGGATAGAATCCATGGAAATAATTTTAAAGCTTTTGATAGTGCACAGTAACCAGCAGTAAATTCAGCACACTGTGTAGTATAGTCTTACTGCAGTAGGCTGCTCTTGCTGCCTAGAAGCCATAACCAAGCACTACAGGGTTTTTTTGTTTTGTTTGTTTTGCTTTATTTTAAAAGCATACAACAAACTCAAAACATACGGAAGAAGTACAGTTCTCTGAACTTCTGAACCACATTGCAAGAGCTCTGAAGTCTGCTTCCCATTCTCAAAGACCTCCTTTGCGACACAAGACCATTCACTTGACACTCCATACTACAGTACCCCAGGATACAGCAGCTCCTTTCTTTTCCCACAATCTGTCCTGTCTACTTAAATAGTAAGGAAAAGTAGTGCCTCATGTGATAGGCTAAATGTTTCAGATTTATAGCTTCAGAGGCCAGAACTGATTGCAGTGACAATCTAATTTAGGCTTTTGTATAAAGGATAGCTTGAAATTCATTCTTGTTTCAAGTTAAGTATGACTTGCAACTGATTTACACTGATGAAGAATCCACCTTTCTCTAGGTACAGTGTTCAAATGGTTGGTTATTCTTCCACATGTTAAAAAACCTGTACCTAACTCCAGTATGAATTTGTTTGGCTCCAATGTCCAACCTCTAGATCTTGTTATGCCTTTGTATGCCTGATATAGCTACTGGAATACCAATGCAAATAACAAATTACCCTATGTGTTATCTAAACAGCATTCCTCCTTAACTGCACCCCTAGGACAGCTCTGACACTACCTCACTGGAGCTAGCTGACACCTAAAGCTTTTGGCAACAAGTATGCTATCAAACACCTGTTCTGACACCCCTTCTAAGCACCCCCTCTCCCACACCATATGGCCATCTCCACTGAGCAGCACTGCAAGGCCACAACCCAGCTCTCATCACTCCCTGTCCTCCCTGGGGAAGGCAGACACTGACTGATAATTTCA
>NW_009932435.1:604-7960 GCF_000696875.1 Nestor notabilis | reverse complement strand
CCCTCCATCATCAGGAAAACCAGCCTGCTGCAGTGAAAGGAGATGCGCAGAGCACGTCTGTGTTACAACACGCTCTGCCCATGTCATCACTGCCAGAGAACCCTCCTTGTGGATGTGCAGCATACTCTCAAATAAGGGATTTTTTTATTTCCAGCATTGCTGTTGCTCCTCCTCAATGCTTTGCTTGCCACAGTCTAATCAGCTGTTGAGCATAAAAGCAAGTAAATCCCACACATACATACAAGGAGATTTCACTGACATACTAGTGCCCTTCTGCTATGGAAGCAGAAGAGTTCTCTTCTTTCATATATGCCTTCATAGCATATATAATTGTGAATTATGTTTGTGGGAAGAAAAAGAATTAAAAAACAAAAAGAATAGGCAGCATTCTGCCTCTCCCAATAGCCTTTGCCATGACTCCAAACAGGTCCACAGACACCTTTACCAACACTGTAAGAAATGTCAGAGCTTTTCTAGATGATGAAATCTTGAGACCCTAGTACTTTGTAGCATCAATGTATTTTCCTTTTGCTGCAAAAATAACTTCTTTGTGTCAGGCACACAGACAGCTTTCACCACCAAAGCCACTCAACAATTGAGTCAAAACTGTATGCATAAGTATTTCCGAATGACACGCTTACTGCTGTGTTGTCCAGGAACAATGTTGTCTGAACAATTATGAAGAAAGAATAGATGGGAAAAGAGAAGCTAAAGTAAAAGAAAAAAAAGAAGTAAAACAAAGCAGAGCCCACACCAGCAGTCACAGCTACAAAATAAATGAATTGTGAGGGGAGAGGTTCTGCTCCTACTGAATTCACTGGCTGGCTTCCCATTTATTTCAATTGGCCTGATAAACACGTGCATCCCTCCAGCTTCTGTCCTGCCAGAAAGGAAGGCTGACAGACAATCCATCAACATGAGCTACACAGAATCAGCACCAGTGCTGAGAAAATTCGACTGCCATTCAAAATAAAATTCAAAGCTAGGAAATGACAGGAAAAGCCTTCCAGCAGCTTCAACAGCAACTGGATGTACAGCAAGAGCTTTAATTTAAAAGCAATCCAAGAGCTACAGTGTGTACTCTCTGTGTAAAATTTAACTGAATGTTCCTGTAGTGCCTTTAAACTCTCAATTCTCTTTTTAATTATGCAAACGCAGTATTACACAAACACTGTTAATCATATTCCTCATGTTTAAGGTCAGAGCTGGATGGAAAGGAGAACCTGTTTCCATAAATTACTTACACGTAACCTAGCACAGCTATAAATTACAGAAAGATGCGAGCCAAAAATCTACAAACCAGTTATCCTTTGCTGTGATCAGGCACAGCCACTTGGCTGGAAAAGACAACTGACAGTCCTTTTCAATCCTGAAATTATTTGGCAATAGATTAGATTAGTTAATCTTGCTGGACTCACTGCAAATTCCCCTCTCTAAAGAGATGGGTAATGTTCTCTAACATACTAAAAAGCAGGTGTATACATCAGAGATCTCTCCTATTGATTTACTGTATTTTGCATGGGTAAGCTCTACTACTGGGTTGTTGCATTAGTTGTTTCTGGGTTGTTTTTTGGTTTGGGGTTTTTGGGGTGGGTTGGGGTGTGTTCCCCCTCCTCTCCTTTTATCCACATTTTTCAACAACAACGCATTGAGACCAGCATAGATTATTGTCATTATGTCACATAGAAATAAATCTGTTAAATTTCTAGCTAGCAATTTCCCTGGACAAAGCACTAGTTAAAAGCACTGATCTTTAAGGTCCTAATCCCTTAGGTTACATCCAAACTTAAAACTCACTGGAAGTGAAAGCTGCTGAGAACTAACTTATGAAGCGAAGCTGCAAGTCCTTTTACTTGTTTTCAGGTGGTTTGTTTGCTTGGGGTTATTTTCAGTTTATTTGGGTTTTTTTTTCTTTTTTTCTTTTTAAGACTTTTATTTTAGGTTTTACTCTTCATACTGCTATTTTCCACATAAATTAAGCTTTGATTAATGTCTCAGAATGTTCAAATCTAAAGCAAATCCACAAGTATGCCTGGGATTTGTTATTTCGGATTTCGAAAACCCTGAATCCTCTGTGTTACGTCTTCTCCTGTGTAAATGAAGTGCCTCATTTCTTTCCTTCATATTCAATTTCTCCGTAAATCAGAGTTGAATGAGCTTTGCGAACAGGAGAAAAATAAAAGTGTCTTCAGTTTTCCACTTCCAGAAAGTTAAGACTAGATTTCATATATAGGTGTACACAGATTTGAAATATAACATCATGTTAAAGCTGCTGTGAAACAGGTAAAATATCTTAAGAGATGGCCAGAGACATGGAAGTGAAATGCAGTAAAGAAAACAAACCAAACACCTGAAAATCCACAATTTTTCTTCACTTCTTATACCTTCTTATGATTAGTAATTTGCTCTTTAAGTACTAGCAAGTTCAAAATTTTCCAGCTGTCCTGCGCACATTTAATTGGATACAAGCAACATGAACATTTTGATATCTGGAGTAGGTGTATTTCCCACCTCCCTATATGACGTTAAGTCACAGGAGGAAAAAACAAACAAGCCAAAGAAACAGAGGCTACAGGAGGCCAGCTAATGTACCTCCTAGCTTTATGGCTCAACCTGCTACACCTAAGTGACTCCTCACGGAACTCTGTGCAGTCAGTGTGAGCAAGCTGCTCTTAAAAGCCTCAACTGATCGAAAATAACAAGACCTTCCAACAGGAATTTATAAAAGCACTTTACTATCTGTGCAAGTAATAATGAATGGAACTTTCTGTCTCAGAGGCTCCAGTGACATCATTATTGCTCTTACATTCTTGGTGGGGTTTTTTGGTGATCCTGTTTGGTTTTGCCTTAGGGTTTGGGGGTGTTTTTTCATTTATTAGTATCACCTCAGTCCCCTCCACCATTATATTCCCATCCAACAGAGAGTCAGCTATGCCCTATTAGTGACTGCAAGATAAGGAACTACTGGTGCACTCAGACTGCACAAGACAAGAATCCACCATCCACACAAACAAACAACTGGCTTCAATGTCATTTTATTTCAAAAGGGGCTCTGTGTGTGCATACAAAAATAAATAAATGTATTTTCATTTCCTATTAGCTCAAATTGCTGCACCATTACAAATAACACACCTCTATAAAGTATTAAAAAACATCCCACAACCTAAAGAACTCCAAAAGCTATCAGTGTGTAAAAGCAAAGATCTAACAAAAATCGGTGAGGTTAACAATGATTATGTCTGCTAACTGCTGCCTGTAATACTCGATTCATAAGTGCACCTGTAAGTAATCCATACAATAATGCTCACAGAACAACTGTTGACCTAGCATAGAGATTAGCAAGCAGCAGGGTCCAAGGCTGAGTATTTACAGCTACTTCAAAAACAAGCTAAGGCATCCCAGGTAACTCGACTAAATGAATGGTGTTACTACTTATTTGAAACGAAGAGCAGGAGCAGGTCAGCCACATTCACATAAAGAATAAAGGCATTTAAATGCATTTCAATTTAAAAGATGAAAACAGTATAATAGCCATATGGAAGTGCTTGCTAATTTCATTGAGGAACTCCTGAAGTAGTCGTAAAGGACTGATAGCCCTGCTAACATTTCTCAACTTTGGTGAACTCACTCAGAGCTTTTGAACGATTCAATTCACCCAAAATCTTGACTAGTCTGACCCAACAGCAGTGGCAAAAAACCTGCAAAATTACACAGCTAGCCACTAGTCTGGGACTGCACCCATTTCCATATGCCTTTAATGTTCAGAGGCCATGAGGTTAACTTCCTAACCCTATGACTGTCCTGATTCTACCACAGAATTTTGTGGATTAGACCACAAGATAATGCATCACAGAGCCCACGCAGAGCTCTAGCAAAGGGGCATTTAGCTGGATTTTGGCACTTCTACCAGGCTGGAGGTCGTTCGGTGAGTGGCAAACATGCCACCATCTTACAAATAATTTTCAGTCCTTAGTGTCAGAGGAACGGGAACATTAAGGAAGAACTTCAAGCCCCGGGCATTTAAAAAGGAATACGGCGATATAATCCCTTCCGAGGTAACTTGTTTACAGTCAGTAACACTGCCAAGAGAAGACATAAAGTAAAGCAAGAGACAATCAAGCTTGCAGAATGATGGAAGAGCATTCACAACATATTGTTACTTCCTCTTGTTCTCTTTGCTTTAAATTCAATGCAGAATTTTATAGTCCCTCTGCACAAAGGAACAGCTATATATTTCCACATAATTCTGAAGTCCTTTGTTGTGGCATTGTCTCACATGACATACAGATGACCTTGCCTCAGTAAGATGAAGCTACACACCCTCTTCTCAGCAGACTGAGTCTTAATCACTAGCTCTTGATGCAGCACAGTTCAGGAGTGCATTTTGTCACAGGACTTGGGCACAGAGGAACATGGGACTGGCAGAACCAACTCTCTCTGGTAGCACAGGCTCCCTGTCAGTCATAGGAAGCTCAGCTCCAACAAACCCTCTGCAAGGCAAAGGAAAGAGCAGAAGGACCAGATATGCTGCTGTTTTGCAGTCCCTCCACCTCAACAAGATAAGACACTCCTATTGAAAGCTGTTGGATTATAAACTGAGGAAGATATCCTCCTTTCGCATCGCTTCACTTGATAAAACCAATCATGAGCTGCACTTTAAGGACTGTGCAAGGCAAAGAATCATTAAACACATCTGGAGATGAGTAAGAATCCAGGCCATGTTGTGGCACACAATGTAGAACATTCCCTGTGAGAAAACACAGCTTAGTAAACCAGGACCCTGCCCTTCTAAAAGTCTCAAGTGGTATTCCAGGACAACCTTATTAGAGGATGCTACAGTACTTACACTGTTAATCAGACATGAGCATAGCACACCCAGCTCCTAAAGTTCATGGTATTAAAATAACAAATTAGAAACACTTGTGTCTGCAGAAGTGCCTGCAGCACAGTCTGGGACAAGTAGCAGGAGGCAATGATAGTGCAAGAAAAGGGTATAAACAGCAGGAGGTTAATGTCTAGCCTATAGAAGGATGCTCCAGAAGAAACAAAGCTACTCTTGTCATGATTCACAGGCCTGTAATGTGACATTATTACAAGCCTGCTACAACAGCTGTGTCACAGCTTCACCCTGTGAAACTTCTGCCTGACCCTTTCGCAGCAGCGTGCAGGACTTCAGGGTGGACCCCTGTGAGCCTTTTTAACAGTTTCATTTCATGAGAAAATAAAAATACATTTGTTTCAGTATGCAATATTCAAATTTAGAGCTCAATCCCACTTCAGATTCTACCTTGTTATCCATTCTAAACTACATTAGGCAAATCAACGCAGTTCTGAAGCCCACAGCACAGTGTTCTGACTGTAGCACAGTGATTTTCAACTGTGCTCCAGCTGTTTGACTGAATAACATACAAAGTCCCTGAGCCCATTAGCTAGCACAGCAGTTCTACTGCTTGGATCTCAATCAGGTGCAATACAGGGAGATGTACAATCTAAATAAGAACTCGTCCTAACTACACTGACTAAAATTACCAAAGTGCATATGGATCTGAAATTACAATTCAGGTACATAATATTAGGTTATAAAACCTGTGTTTTATTCTTTTCCATATAAATATCAGCACCATTTCTGAACACCTTCCAAAAATAAAAGCAAAAACAACAAAAAAAACCCAAACCCAAACTAATAACCTCCAAACACAGCTGACAAATCTTTCCCATTCTCCTCACCATACAATGCCACTGTGTTTGCACATACGGTGGGGATGCTTTAGAAAGCATCCAGAAACATAACATACATTGCTAACATACATTTCTATTATTGAAGGCAATGGGACAAGGCCCATCGTACTCCAATGTCCTCACAAGGGTTTATTTTGAAACCTCACATCTGGCCTCTAAAGAGCATCATGTTCTATGCAGATTAGCTTTGTTTTATTTGGACACTTAAATACACATCCCATTGAAGCAAACAAATGAAGGAACTGTTGATAATTCCTCATGAAGAATTCGGGAGCCTCATTCACTCACCCAATTTTGAAAACCGTATTTCTGAGTTCCCCAACAAGGATACCAGATTTTAAACTGTGGAATTGCCAAATAAATCTGCTCAGCCTCGCAGACTTTGAGCAGGCTAAACCAATTGGAAATGCTGGTAATGAATGTTTGTAATGACAACAAGGATCCTGATGCAGTACTACTTTGCATTTCATAGCCACACTATCCTGTATAACCAAGCCAACTTGCAGCAGCCACTTCTTCAGATGGAGCAGGCTTCCTGACACTCAGCTGAAGCCTCTTGTCTGAGAAAGCTGTGAGCCATCTGAAAACTGTGAAAAAACACCCAAATCCAACCAGACATAACCAAAGAGGGGGCAGGGGGGAAGCAAAACAGACAAGTGGTGGAAACTGAGGACATGTGGTAGCCCTAACATCATAAAAATGCCTATTAAAAGCAACTGTCTTAGAATATAAATAGTGATGCCAGCTCTTACACAGGGAAAAACTCTTAAGGTACTTTTGTTGTCTCACCTTAGTATATACTTAATAAGTAGTTATTCCTCATTTCATACAAGAGCACATCACACTGCAATAAACCAAAGTTCACCTATGATAATCTCACCTCCATGCTCATTCCCTCTCCCTACCCAAAGCAACGACACATCTCAAAATACACATACAGAATCAAATATACATTACTAGCAGGGATAATTTGAGTACAGCTTTACCTGTTACTAGCTTTGAACATATCCTGAAGAAATTTTAAAAAATTAGAGCAAAACACAGTTAAAAAATATACAGGAAAGAGTTTAAACATATTCTTAATCTGCTAGCTGTAAAAACACATTGAATTGTTAAAAGCACACAGTTATAACTCTTCCCTTCCTCCAGATCTTGCTAGTGAAGAAATAACTAGTGAGATATAAGCTCACCACAGCAGCTGAAGTTGCAGTGCCAGAAGAGAGCAGAAAAGAGCAGTGCAAGTTAGAATTCAACTACTATGCCAAAATACTTTTTTACGTGGCTTTAAAGTCACGTTCCAGAAAGATAGAAATATTTAATGTTTATAATGGTATAACTGAATAGCAAATCAGACCCTGCTGAATTAGATACTGCAATGACATAGTGAATAAGAGATTCCTATTTCAGTGTACTAGCTACTTAGATCATAGAATGGTTTGGGTTGGAAGGGACCTGCCTTACAGCTCACCTAGTTCCAGCCCCCTGCTACAGGCAAGGACATCTTCCACTAGAGCAGGTTGCTCCAAGCCCCTCTGTCCAAACTGGCCTTGAACACTGCCAGGGATGGGGCAGCCACAGCTTATCTTGGCACCCAGTGCCAGCACTTAAGCACGCTCA
>NW_009932435.1:0-451 GCF_000696875.1 Nestor notabilis | reverse complement strand
CAGCTCTCTCAGCCTGGCTCCAGAGCAGAGCTGCTCCAGCCCTCGCAGCATCTCTCTGGCCTCCTCTGGACTCACTCCAACAGCTCCACATCCCTCTTGTGTTGTTGCCCCAGACCTGCAGGAGGGGCTGTCCCCAGAGCAGAGGGGGAGAATCCCCTCCCTCAACCTGCTGCTTACGCTCCTTTTGATGCAGCCCAGCACAGGGTTAGTTTCTGGGCTGCAAACACACACTGGAACCAGCTCATGTTGAGCTTCTCCTCAATGAGCACCCCCAAGTCCTCATCCCCAGGGCTGCTTTCAATCAATCCAGTCTCCAGCCAGCCTGTAGTTGTGCTTGGGATTGCCCTGACCCAGGTGCAGGACCTTGCAACAGCTGAGTCTGGGCTTATTACAGGTGCTCTATCCTTTTCAGAGACTGTTGAATAATTTGGGTTGGAAAGGACCTTAAGAT
>NW_009932434.1:0-2886 GCF_000696875.1 Nestor notabilis | reverse complement strand
TAATTTTATTTTTATATATATATATAGAATTAAATGTTGTATAGGTGGAGTTTTGTAGCAGTAGTTAGAAAAGCAGCAGCTTAACTGCTGGACAAGATTAGAGCTTTGGTATTTTAAAAGACGATCTATCCTTGCAAAAAAAGTTTTAAAGTATATTGCTTAATAAGCATGTTCTGTGTCATCTGTTTACTCCAGTGTTTTATTCTGAAAAAATAGGGTATGTATGAGAGTACTTTGGGAAAATATTTTCCAGGGAATGAACAAGGCTGAGAGCTAAGTGAATTAATTGTAAGTTGATGATGCAAATTAGGGGAATTTTTTTTTTTCCCTGATTACTAAATATGTTTAGTGAAAATCAAATTCACTAGGAAAGAATAAACACACATGCTATAATTAAACTGTATTTACCTTTGACGTATGCCTGTTAGCTGAAAACATCCACAACTGGTGGTTATAAACTTTCTGATGAAAGTATCTCCTGCCAAAACCCTGGTGTTCTGTTGAAGATTAAAGCAAATAACTTGTGGTTTCTTTATTATAGCTGGCTCTGACAGCATATATAAACTGACAGGAAATTTCCATTGAATTCATGGTGTTTCAGGATTCTGCTAGATGTGCATATGCACACACAGCAAGGTTCAGTGGAATTTCAGCTTTAACAGGAAATGGTGGTATAGGAATTGCTGAGGAGAGAGGGCTTTGGGGTGTCCCAATTCCCTCCAGATTTTGTAGATGGATGTGAGAGTACCTGACTACCTACTTCAGGCTTGGCACAAAGGAGTCTTCTTTCCTCTTCTTCCTCTTCTTCCTTCCCTCCCACAGAAAACAAAATGTAAACATCTACCTGTCGGAGCAATTCCTAAACAGGCACTAAATGAGCTAAATCTAACTGGAAGCAATAAAGCTGCTTCAGACTGAGGTTATGCTTGAGCTAATTGCCCAGGTGCAGTGCCATGCTTCAGAGACTACGCTGCTCCAAGTAATTGTAAACTTACCTGCTCGAGGATGTCTAATGTACTGATTCACTGTAATATTTAGACATAACCCAAATGAATCATCAAAAAGCAAGAATATATCAAAACTTAAGCTCTTTGGGTTGTTTTATATAATCACTTGTGGTATGTGCATTGCAGTAGCATTCCTAATTATGCAGCAACAGTATATGATTTCTGTGGGATCACTTCCTCACTCACTGAACACACTTGATGCCAAGTAAGTCTAAGCTGCACAGTGAATTGCCATGATATGGAGTATTGTGTCTTATACTCTGTAATGTCTGAATGATGTCCTGTGAAACAGAATGATATCTACTGCTTCTTGCATTGACATATAGTGTGCAGGGAATAATACAAAGACAAGTTGCAAAGTAAAGATGACTTTCCTGGTTTCATGGACATCTCGCTTTCATCCTGTTCTTTGACAGGGACATTGTGTATTACTTGCTGGAAGTTCCTGAGGATGTCTCCATTTCAGTTACTCATTAGTAAAATGAGGGGTTATAATACTTTTTGGTTAAATAGGGATTTTCTTACAAGTAGCATATAAAGCTTTATGAAACAAAATAAAAGCTAATGGAGAATCAAATTAGACCCTAAGAAAGAAAGTAAAATCTTTGTTCAGTGCAGGACTTGGGCAATATGAAGTACAGAAGCCACAGTTTTGAATAAGCATAAGAAGAAGTGATGAATACTTTTTTCTTTCAATAGTGAAGGGATAAACAGTTTGTTCACTTAAGAATAGAATACAAGCAGTTCCAGTGTCTCACCACCCTCATATTAAAGAATTTCTACCTCATGTCTAATCTATATCTCCCCTCTTTCAATTTAAAGCCATTCCTCCTTGTCCTATCGCTACATGCCCTTGTAAAAAGTCTCTCTCCAGATTTCTTGCAGGCCCTCTTTAGGTATTGGAAGACTGTTATAAGGTCTCCTTGGAGCTATCTCTTTTGGTTGAACAAGCCCAACTCTTTCAGCCTGTCTTCATGGGAGAGGTGCTTCAGCCCTCTGACCATCTTCTTGGCCCTCCTCTGCACTCACTCGGTCAGTTTCATATCACTCTTGTGTTGGGGGCCTCAGAGCTGAATGCAGTACTGCAGGTGGGGTCTCATGAGAGTGGAGTAGAAGGGGAGAACCACCTCCCTCAATGTGCTGGCCATGTTCTTTTTGATGCAGCCCAGCATATGGCTGGCTTCCTAGGCTGCAATTGCACACTGCTGGGTCATGTTGAGCTTCTTGTCAATCAACACCCCCAAGTCCTTCTCCTCAGGGCTGCTCTCAATCCAGTCTTTGTCCAGCCTGTATTTGTGTGTGGGATTGCCCTGACCCATGTACAGGACCTTGCACTGGCCTGGTTGAACTTCATGAAGTTTGCACTGGTCAACCTCTCTAGCCTGTCCACGTCCCTCTGGATGGTATCCTTTCCCTCCATTGTGTTAACTGCACCACACAGCTTGACGTTATCAGCAAACTTGCTGAGGGTACACTCAATCCCACTGTCCATGTTGCTGACAAAGATATTAAACAGCACCAGTCCTAAAACCAACCCCTGAGGAACATCACTTGTCACCAGTATCCACTTGGACATTGAGCTATTGACCACAACTCTCTGAATATGAACATCTAGCCAATTCCTTATACGCCAAGTGTTCCATCTGTTAAAACCGTGCCTCTCCAATTTAGAGACATTTAAATGGATAAATATAGTAATCCAAACAAACTTCTTTTGCATAAACTGAAGCCAGAAAATCATCAGAAAACAGATTTACACTTTTGATGTGAGAGAAGCTTATCTGACCAGTAGAAAGCATTATAACTTTCTCCCCAAGTTTTTCAGAACTGGAAACTTCTCTCCTAAAGGAGTTTCATAGAATCATAGAATCATAGAATA
>NW_009932433.1:0-1253 GCF_000696875.1 Nestor notabilis | reverse complement strand
ATAGAATACGGGGTGGATACTGTCCTGGGTTTTTTCTCCTTCTTAGTAATAGAATACGGGGTGGATACTGTCCTGGGTTTTTTCTCCTTCTTAGTAAGCTGGTGCAGAGCTGTGTTTTTGACTTTCAGTCTGGGAACAACGCTGATAACACCGATGTTTCTGGTTGTTGCTAAGTAATGTTTACTCTGACCAAGGACTTTCTCAGTCTCATGCTCTGCCAGGGAGGAGGGGAAGGCGGGAGGAAGCAGAGACAGGACATCTGACCCAAACTGGCCAAAGGGGTATTCCATACCACAGCACGTCATGCCCAGTATAGAAACTGGGGGGATTTACCCGGAAGGCCCAGATCGCTGCCCAGGTCAGGCTGGGTATCGGTCCGAGAGTGGTGAGCAACTTTATCCTCTCCCCTTGTTACTTCCCTTATCATTATTATTATTGGTGGTAGCAGTAGTAGTTTTGTATTATACCTTAGTTACTGGACTGCTCTTATCTCAAGCCCTGAGAGTTACATTCTTCCAATTCTCCTTCCCATCCCTCTGGGAGCAAGGGGAGGAAGAAGCGGGGGGAGTGAGCAAGTGGCTGTGTCTTTCCAAGTTACTGGCTGGGCTTAAACCACAACTCTAATATTCAAACGTCTGAGGTCTTGGCAGTAGCAAATGCTCTCCCCCCAGTCATAGCCAGAATGTGTCAGTGCATCCGAGTTAGGATCAGAGTTCAACACTGTAATTGTTTTTCTGGAGTCAGTCTTTACAGAAAGATGTATTTGTCAAGTGGAACTCGGGGGGGAAGAGTACCATGCAAGCAGCTGACTTAAGGTGGATTGATTGATTGTTGAAGTAGCCTGGGAGAATCTGGGTTTTTTTCCTGACATTTGATTGTCTAGTTTGTAGGTTCTCTAGGATGATATTACTCCTGGGGAGATTCTGACTGGACACAAGAGGAAAATTGTTCACAATGAGAACCATCCGCCATTGGAGTGGACTCCCCAGTGTTGGACGCTTGTAAGATTCGGCTGGACAGGGTGCTGGGACATCTAGCCTAGGACATGCTTTGCCTAGAAAGGTTGGACCCGCTGGGGAACCACTCACTGCCCACCACAAGGTGCCTTTCCCAGAGCTGGTCTGGGATTCAGCCGGGGAGGGCCCTCGGGGGGACCACCACCCCCCCACACAACCATTTGTCCTCACAGCGCAGCACGATCCCTGCAGAAGACACGGGGGAGTCCGCGCCCAGCACTGCCGGCAGCCGACCCC
>NW_009932432.1:51194-53272 GCF_000696875.1 Nestor notabilis | reverse complement strand
GGCTCCGGGAGGCAGCTGTCTGAACGGGACCTGCCCGCCGGCCCGGGGCGAAGCTGGAGTTTCGCTGAGACAGTGAAACGGGGAGGGTGGTTTCCCCTTCCCTCTTCCAACCTCCCCAGCACGCCTTCAGCCCAGGAGGCTCCCCTTTGGGAAGGCTTCTGCTATCGCCTCCTATCCGAGATGGTGTCATTTAGATCATTAATCCCTGCTCACCGGGGGGAAGGAAGGGAAAATAGCAACTTGCGGCCTCTGTGGAGGTGATGTGAAGTTTGACAGTGCCTTATGTAACACTTTGGAGAGATTCCTAGCTCTTCTGCTATGCCCAGTTTTCTTTTTAGAAAGCAAGTGATTCCTTGTCTTTGTAGAGCATCAGACAAGCGATCTTTATTTGTGTTTTCACTTGCGTGCAATGTCTTCTGCTTTGTTCAACTTGGAGCAGAGGTACTGTTAGACAGCAAATAAAGCCTACTTCTTTTCTGACATGCATTTTTTTTTAACTGAAAATTAGCCCGTGGAGGAATCTGAACAGTTGTCGTAAGGTCTTTACCTTTTTGTGTATTGTAGTTGCTTTTTATAGCACTCTTAAAATTACTACAGGAAGCATTTTCCCAGCACTGATTGTCATTTATATATTCTAGAAGCTATGATGCCAGGATGGAAATGACAATAAATCAAATGTCTTTTAAACATTGTTAGCTTCTTTATAGTATTTTAGTGCTAGAAGGAGCAGAAGCTTCTGGGCTAAACAAAGTACTGTGTTAAAACCAGACCTGGCAATTGCCAACAGGTCAGCACATGTCATTTAATGAAATCTTCTGGATACAGATTAATTTTCTTTGTACAACTTTTATTTTTTAACTTCTTCAGAAATAGAAACAGCAGGAAATTAGATAAATGGATTGAAAGGTTGCCTAGTTTCCCTGCAGTTTCTCTAAGTGGTTATGTCTTCTATTGGGAAGAAAAAAGCTAGCTTCACACAAAAAGACAGGGTAGTGATTCATGACATATTCTTTAGAATCCTACTGCATAGGTACGCTAGGGGGACTAGTTTGGGTTGTGTTTTTTTTCCCCCCATTCAGTGGTGAAAATGCACGGACTATTGTAATAAGACTTAGGAAATTAAGGAGTTTTGTCTCACCTTACAGAGCTCCATGATTATAATTGTAAGCTCAGAGGAAAAATCGCATGCGTAAACTCAGACGATGAGTTTAGGGCAGGGGGATCTTCTAAGAAAGTCATTCTGCTCCCTGCTGGATAGAGAGACAGGTTATTAAAGGTTAGTTTACTTACAAAAACAGAACAAGTTAACAAACCAACCACTCCAAACATCCTCACTGTGTTGCAGTTTTTTGTTTGTTTGTTTTAAATGGAGAAATGACCAAGGTGGAGCACATATCCCTAGGCTTCTTGAAAACTGCAAATTGCTGGTAAGTATTCCAAGTTTTAAATGTGAAATTCTTATTGCTTAGGTATCCTGTGACGGCCCTTGATCAGCAAGGCTGCAAGTCATGTAGAAGCCGCAGTAACTGCAGAGTCTCTGATGGATAATTGGATTGGTAGGTTGGTTTTGCTTAAATTTTTTCCATGTCTTTTAATTGCCTGCTGTGGTAGCAGGTTCTTTTTCTCCATCTTGTTGATATTTAGTTCTCACAATTTATTTATGTTGTGCGTTGCATCTTTCCTGTTCAAAGTACATACCCCTGTCTCAGTTGCTAGTAAGGAAAATGTAGCTTGGAGGTATTTGGATGACAGTATGTAGCAAGATATATTTATTTATCTGAAATATACATGACAACATTTTTTCTTCTCTGTTTAGATGACATAAAAAGATTGTAAGTTTTCTCAGGTCTGGAGATACAAGTACTGTTTTTTCTTTACAGAAGCACTGAAAATAGTATTGCTAATATGTTGAATTCCCAGGGCCAGCTAGTCAATCTACAGGAATTCCAAAGTACAGTACTCGGAAAGCCAAAGTGCAGAGCAGTGGTGAATGACTGCGTGTCTGTTGGCAAATTAAGATCTGTCAGAGGCGTGCTCTGAAATTTCAGTGTGTAGGACTTAAAATTAGCAAAAGTAGT
>NW_009932432.1:27730-51163 GCF_000696875.1 Nestor notabilis | reverse complement strand
CTGCTGAATGAGTTCTTTTAGAAAACTGGTAAAACTAGGCATTTCCCATGTGCACTTAAATCGCTGAAGTGTTCTTAAATATAACGATTTTGAAGGAACAGTCCTCCAAACTATTACTTGTGTGACTGTTTATTGCTCTAATGTGTAAGTTTTGTTTTTACTTGGAAGAAACTGTCAGTTGTCAATAGACTCTTACTGGAATACTCTCCTCTTTCATCCTCTGTCTGATTTATTTTTATATGTGTGCCTTTGTAAGAGCAATCTTAAAAAACTAAATGCACGCATACACAAACCCAGCAAAACCCAAGTCACTTTGCCTGATGTTTATAAAGGCTAATAATGAGTAAAATTCATACCTTACCAGAAAGGCTTTGCAGTATATGTTAAACTTGATCTACATGCAAACTTCTATTAGTATTCCTGGGAGTGCTTGTCTAGATCCAGAACAACTTTGATTTAAGACATTTCATCACGTGCATTAGAATAATTTAAAAAGTATGCATTTTAAGGGTATGAGATTTCTGGTGTATCTATTTTTCCTGTAACCTGTGTGTGCTGATGACATTTCGATAGACTTACGTGAGAATAGGACATAATGACAAGTCCTATTGTATAGAACAAATACAAGTTTACAGTTGGTTATTCTTCATGAGTTTGTCTTAATTCTCTCTAGAGTTAGCTATATTGGTTATTTGCCTAATTCTGTGGCTGAAGAACTTTCTGAAGAAAAGTATTCTGTAAGGAAACATACACACAAGCACATGCACTATTTTTCTCAGTTAGTTGTCTGGGTTTGAATCATCTTTGTAGTGAATATTAGCTTTAAGAAACAATTACTGTTTATTACCCCATGCTTGGCATAATTTTGGAGCTGGGGAGTCAGAACTACCATCAGGGAAGGTAGTTTTCCTTTTTTTGCTTTTTTCACTGGATCCCTAATTCTCCCCTTCCTTGTGGTACGTGCACCTGAAGATAAGGGTTGAGAAATGAGCTTTGTACCTTGTAGGGATTCATGACTCTCTGGTGTCATTTTGCTAAGTATTGGAAGGTCTGTTCTGTGTCTTGTCAAAGCTTGTTCAATGCATGGCTATAGAAGGGGAGTAGCAGATAACAAATTCTATTTTATATGGAAGTTGGTGGCTCAAAAATCGAGGAGAAAATTGCTAGAAAGGATTATCCTGGCCTTGGCACTGACTTTGAAGCAAAGCTGCCAAGGCTGGAATCCTTGTTTAAGAGCCATGTGTGTCAGAATTAGAAGCAAACTGTGTGGAATAGTTCCATTACCTGTTTCAATTTGCAGATCAGACCAGGTCTGATCTTACAATGCTTACAGTGGTATCCACATCACTGTCCTTTCTGGGATATAGCTACTATTTCCCCAACAATGGAGTTAACTGGGTAGAAGCTGCACTTAAAATTGGCAAGAAGAACCCCAGCAAAGTCTATCCAATGTATAGCAAAAAGCTAGATCTCACCACATAAGCCTAATGATGGAGGAAGCTGGAAATCTCAGATGGTGCAGGCAGGATGCAGTCTTCCTTGCTAACTTCCACATAAGATAGGTATGCTTGAAAATAATAAATAAGATGGCTTTTTAAGGACAGACTTTCTGTGCTTACGCCTCTCATCTCTTGACCAGTGCTATGAGGAGATAGAGTGGTTGTGGCATCTACTCTTCTCCTATGCCTTTTTGAGTATTGATGAGTCATTTCTGTTACTCCACATCCATACCAGTTTTCTGTCCTCAGGGAATAATTGCACATGCTGACCCAGACCCTGTGCATGTTGCCTGAGGGGCAGCCAGTCAAGGTCACATCATTTAACATTTGCCTGGATTTACTGTTTTCCCAGATATCTGTGAAAATGATAGAAATCATAACAATTTTTGATTGTTTGTTGTTCGGCAAAACTGGAAGTAGCAATGCTAACACCAGAACCACTGCTTTCTTAAAGTAGAAGGACAACACCTCTATCAGTTGAAACCTGCTTTTACCTTCTAGCACTGATACACTTTTACAAGAAAACTCCTATTTAGAAAAAAAAAAAAAGAAAAATCTTATTAAGCACCCCCGTGCTTCCTCCACCAGATATTTTCTGCTGCTTAAAAATTCAGGGAAGTTAAGTTGTTGCTTTCAGTTGAAACTTACAATAGTTCCTCTAAAGTTTATCCCAGAATGCAATATTTACATACAGAATGCCATCATTTCAGTTGTATCATTAGCTTTTGGGTTTTATCTCCTGATAGGCATTTGACAGCTAATACTTAGGTCTAGGAGAAAACTATGTTATTGAGCAGTCTTCATTTAAATACAGAGAAGAATAATGAAGGGTTTTGATTCGAGGGGGAAAAAGTGGAGAGAAAGGGCAGAAAAGTGAAAGAATTGTGGAATTTGATTTAATTTATTCTTTTTTTAAATAGGAAATTTTTCTACAGTTTCCAAATGGACTTTTGTACGTGTTTAGGGACTTGGGAGTTAATTTGTCTATTTGGAGAAAAAAATGTTTCTCATCCTGGAATATAAAGTGCTATTGAATGGTGAAATAGTGGGAGCAAGGAGAATTGTGAATTGTTAAAATTAGATGAAATTTCCAGCTGGTATTCAGGCTTCTCTACCCTGCTCCTTCTGGCTAGGTTTCACCTTCCTCTCTCTGATTCCCCAGCTGTGCCCCTGAACCTCAGTCACCTTGGTGATTGTTTTCTATTCCATCTTCAGTTAATGCTACTGCTAATCAATACTGCCAATGGAATTTTATGTGCAGAAATTACTGGACTTCAATATATGAATCTGCTTAATCTAATATTTTTCAGGATGAAGTTACAAGAAAGATGTATACCACAGGATAGAAATGAGAAATTAAAACCAATCATTCTAGCATTATTAAATCTCCAAATATATATTCTTTAGATCATGTTGTTCTTAAGAATATTAGCTGTCATTGTTTTCTAACAGAAGGGAGTCATGGGCATCTTGGGTTTTGTAGAACATGAGCTGACATTAACTATGAGGCTCTGCAAGCAGCAGTTAAATTCTGTATTTCTGTAGTTTCATCTTTTTTCAATCCTAAGACTGGTTCTAGAATGTGACTCATTTAAGCACAGGGAGGTTATCGTTCATGTAAGACAAGTCTTCTAAGATAAAATACTGGTTGGTGTGCCTGAGAGTTCTCACATAAGACAAAGATGGTTCCTAGCCCTTTAAAAGGTTACAACTGCCTGTATTTTTTGATTCTTCATTATGTACCATACAACTAGATGCTGTATTATCAAAGTAGAGAATTGGAGCATTTAAGAATGAGGTCCTTGAAAGGCGGATGTTTTCTATTGTTGTTATTCAAATACTTTGCATGTCCTTGATTGTGATCTTCCAGATCTCTTTAACATCAACTACATTTATGAGAAATCTGTTCCTCTTCAGTGACTCTTCCAAGTTAGATGTCAGCAGGTTGATGATTTGCTCTGCATGGTGGCAGAGCTACGGGAAGAGGTGGAATGGCTAAGGAGCATAGGGGAATCTGAGGAGGAGATGGACTGGTGGGCCCGTACTCCACCATCCCTGAGAGAAGCAAGCCAGTTGCCTGAAACAAAAGAAATTAAGGATCCTCTACCCTCTAGCCACCAGGCAGGTGGAGGAGACCTAGGAAACAGGGGAGGTTGGAAGCGGGTTACTCCTTGGCGTAGATGGTGCATTGCCCCCCAGCTTACGTCACCTTCCCAAGTATCCCTCTACAACAGATTTGAGGCTCTGTGACTTGAGGATGAGGAAGATGATGAAGTAGGTAAGGGATCATCCAGGTTAGAAGAGTCACCACAGAAGAGTCGGAGAACACCTCACACCATGACCAACTCTACTAGGAAAAAAGGTAGAGTGATTGTGATTGGTGACTCCACCCTAAGGGGAACAGAGGGCCATATATGTTGACTTGACCCAACGCACAGGGAAGTCTGCTGCCTCCCTGGGGCTGGGGTAAAGGACGTTACCAGAAAACTCTTGTCTGGTATGGCCCAGTGACTACTGCCCTTTGCTAGTCTTCAAGGTGAGCAGTGAGGAAATGTCTTCAACAAGAAGCCTGAGGGGACTCAAGAAGGACTTCAGGGCCATGGCACAACTGGTTCAGGGTTTGGGAGCCCAAATAGTCTTCTCGTCCCTCCTGCTAGTAGCAAACAATGACTACCCTCTAGCCACCAGGCAGGTGGAGGAGACCTAGGAAACAGGGGAGGTTGGAAGCGGGTTACTCCTTGGCGTAGATGGTGCATTGCCCACCAGCTTACGTCACCTTCCCAAGTATCCCTCTACAACAGATTTGAGGCTCTGTGACTTGAGGATGAGGAAGATGATGAAGTAGGTAAGGGATCATCCAGGTTAGAAGAGTCACCACAGAAGAGTCGGAGAACACCTCACACCATGACCAACTCTACTAGGAAAAAAGGTAGAGTGATTGTGATTGGTGACTCCACCCTAAGGGGAACAGAGGGCCATATATGTTGACTTGACCCAACGCACAGGGAAGTCTGCTGCCTCCCTGGGGCCGGGGTAAAGGACGTTACCAGAAAACTCTTGTCTGGTATGGCCCAGTGACTACTGCCCTTTGCTAGTCTTCAAGGTGAGCAGTGAGGAAATGTCTTCAACAAGAAGCCTGAGGGGACTCAAGAAGGACTTCAGGGCCATGGCACAACTGGTTCAGGGTTTGGGAGCCCAAATAGTCTTCTCGTCCCTCCTGCTAGTAGCAAACAATGACAGTGGTAGCATCAGAAAAATCTTGCAGATTAATTCCTGGCTCCGGGACTGAATTCTGTGGTTTTTGACCATGGATTGTTCTACACAGCACCAGGCCTGCGGGCAGGAGATGGGGTACTCCTGTCCCAAAGAGGGAAAAGGATCTTAGCCCAGAAGCTAGCAGGGCTCATAGAGGGCTTTAAGCGCTTAAAGGAGAAGGAAATACGAGAATGTTTAAAGGAGTAAATAAGTATATCTTGGTCTTTAAAGGTTGCAGGTTAGTGTTCTTTAAATACATGGAGTTCCGTCTATGGCCAGGTGGCTAACAATATGGAGAGGGAAACTTGTGCAGGCCACTGCCATTTAGTTAAAGTCACCATAAGTGGACATTAAGGAGACCACAGTTTCCACTGAATTACTGACACATGCTAACTGAGTTAAAAATGCAGCACTTTTATTTATGACATCAGTTTTTATCAGTTTCAATGAGGGATAAGCAGGGGCAGGCACAGCATCTGTCTGAATAGAAGGCTACTGCCATATTGCTGGGCAAATTTTTAAGGGTGAAGGGGTGGAGAGAAATGAAGAGAGGGAAGCAGCACTGAGGTAAATCTGTATTTGACAGGTGTCTGAAGGTGGTATAGTGTGCCACGAGGATGATAAGGGGGCTGGAGCACCTCCCGTATGAAGACAGGCTGAGAAAGTTGGGGCTGTTCAGCCTGGAGAAGAGAAGGCTGCGTGGAGACCTCATAGCAGCCTTCCAGTATCTGAAGGGGGCCTACAAGGATGCTGGGGAGGGACTCTTCGTTAGGGACTGGAGTGATAGGACAAGGGGTAATGGCTTCCGACTTAAACAGGGGGAGGTTAGATTAGATAAAAGGGAGAAGGTCTTCACAGTGAGGGTGGGGAGGCACTGGAATGGGTTGCCACAGGAAGTTGTGAATGCTACATCCCTGGCAGTGTTACAGGCCAGGTTGGACAGAGCCTTGGGCGACATAGTTTAGTGTGTGGTGTCCCTGCTCACGGCAGGGGGGTTGGAACTAGATAATCTATGATACAGAACAAATTTTTCACATGTCCTTTTTGTCCTAAAGCTCTTTGGAATTTTCATAAATGAGGTTCTTCCCTTTCTGTCCTAAGACTGAAAAATACTGGATTATATATCAGTAACAAAGATTTCTGGGCCTGCAGTTAGTATCAGGAATTCCCCATAATAGTTAATTTTGGAGCATGGTTTATTTTCCGTGTTTGGTTTTGTTCCTTTATGAAGTAGGAATGCTTATATAAAACAGCAATATGAACGTTGGTGTGTGACTGGAAGTTTTCTGACACAACAATGCGTGCAGAGAATCACAGATTGGTTGAGGCTGGAAGGGACCTCTGCAGGTCGTCTCGTCCACCCCCCTTTGCCCAAGCAGGGCCACCTCGAGCAGATTCTGCAAGACTATGTCCAGATAGACTTTGAATATCTACAAAGAGAGTGCACAAACACCCTGGGCATCCTGCACCATTGCTCAGTTGCCCTCGCAGTAAGAAAGTGTTTCCTGATGTTCAGGGGGAACCTCCTGTGTTTCAGTTTGTGCTCTTTTCCTATCACTGAACACTGCTGAGAAGGATCTGGCTCCATCTTCTTTATACCTTCCCTTCAAATACTTATTTTTGACATCTCTCACTAGTTCCACCTTGAGGTGGGTTCTTGCTTTCCTGCGTGCTCAGGCAGCATCTCTGTATTCCTCCTAGGTTACCTGTCCCTGCTTCTAGCTTTTTTATATTTTCTTTCTGTGTTTGAGTTTTGCCAGGATCTCCTTATTGATCCATGTAGACCTCCTGGAATTTTTGCCTGACTTCCTGCTCATTGGGATGAAGGGTTCTTGAGCTTGGAGGAAGCAATCCTTGAGTTATCAACTAGCTTTCTTGGACCCCTCTTCCCTCCTGGTCTTTATCCCATGGGACTCTTTCAGACAGATCCCTGAAGAGACCAAAGTCTGTATCCTGAAGTCCAGGGCTCTGATAGTTTTTTTTTTTTTTCTTTTTTGGCCTACTCCTTCTGAGAATCCTGAATGCCACCATGATCACTGCAATTTAAGGCTGCCTTTGACCTTCAGATCCCCAAGGAACCCTTCTTTCTTCATAAGATCCAGCACAGCATCTCTCATTGTTGGCATCTCTGTCACTTGGGTGAGGAATTTGTCATGAGTGCTCTTCAGGAAAGCCCTGGGTTGCTTATCCCTGCATGTGTTGTCCTTCCTGTAGATATCGGAGTGGTTTAAGCCCCTGGTGAGGACTGGGGCTTGTGAGTGTGAGGTTGCTTCTAACTGTCTGTAGAGGGCCTCATCCACTTGTTCTTCCTGGTCAGGTGGCCTATAAGCAATTGCCTACTGCCATGTCAGCCATACTGGTCTGCTCTTTAATACTTACCCATAACCTCATCATCCATGCCCAGGACAAAGCTCCTTGCATTCCAGCTGCTCTCTGACATTAAGGGGGAATCCACCACCTTGCTTTTCCAACATGTCCTTCCTTAAAGACCCTGTATACATCCACTGCAGCATTCTAGTCACGCAAGCCATCCCACCCCGTCTCTATCATCTCAACAAGATCATAACCATGAAACTGCACAAAAATCTCTTAATTCCCTGTGTTTATAATCTTTGTGTTTATTTGTGGGGAAAAAAACCCCCAGCCTCCACAAATGATGGAAGCAATTCAAATAAAAGCACTGTTTTTGCCAGTGAAACTGTGACTACTGTGGCAGCTTCTGCTAGCCAAGTTACGTCAATCAACAGTCACTCTTCACACAGTCAACCAACGTAGCTGGGTGTCAGAAATTCCCAAAGTGAGAAACTATTTCTGCCCAAAAGAGCTTATAAAATGCAGAAGTAAGAGTGTGCTGAAGTGTTTGAAAACTAATAGTTTGTACTTTCCTCTTTTTAATTTATTTTAGATTGTACTTTTAATCTAAATAATTTGTCATTTGAGTAATACTGGCTTATTTGTAGATGGTTTTGTTTGTTAAAATGACTTTGGAAAAAGTAAAATCTGTATTCCTGTGTTGCAGTCCACTAGAAGCGGCAACATGGGACAGTTCTGAGAAAAAATTCTCTTTAGTTCTGGGACACAACTGCTTTTGTCTGTCAAGTTGCATTGGCTTTTTTTAATTGATGTGGTATTTTAAGTACATTTTTATATTTGACTTGAACGTGCTAAAATAAAATCTTACAATAGCATGTAACACCAATTTTTTTGACTAACCAAACAGAAACCGTTAGCAAGATGGTGACAGATCCCACTGCACCTGCTATGTGATGGTAATATATGAAGGTGAAATGCATCTAACATGTCAGGAGCTGAGTCATTCATCACAGATAGCAAGAAATGCAAGTTCCCTTGTGTTTTTGTATCTTTTTCTTTACTAGTATTCACCATGCCTATCTAAGTTAGTGATACAACTTTTTTTGATCACCAAGAACATGGCTTGTTTGGTCTTTTTTTAGTCAGGTACAGCTATCATTTTTAGGACCTAGTGTCTTTGATTAATCAGAACAAAATAGAACAGAATGGAATTTCTGGTGAAGTTTTACTGGATTGAGCACTGGTATTCCAGCACACCAGAGATAACATTATTAAGAATGAGGGGCATTTCTCAGTAGCTGTTTTTAATGACGACTTAAGTATTTCTAGTGAGAAATCACTCTTAATTGTTCAGGTTGTCCCAGGTCTATTTTCAAATCCTCTCTGCTTTTAGACAAGGAGATTCTTAGATGATACCTAATAATGTTTTCAGTTGAGATATTCCTGTCAAATGTTTACCTGACAGCCAACTGTCATGCTTTTGTGGGTTTTTTGCCAACTGGAACTCTTATCTGAGTTGACTGTGGTAACTGAGTGCAAATTCCCACTAGAAACCAAGCCTGCTAAACTAGACTGAACAATGGGAGGACATGAAACTTGTGCATCTTGCTCTTAACTAGCTTCTATTCCTTTCTTTATCAAGTTCAAGTCCATAATTTTTCAATGCCCTACTCAAAACCCCAGAGGGAATGTTTCTGCCAGGTTTACAGGGCTTCAAGCTGGGCCCTTAATGAGCTGAACATTAAATACTGAAGTAAAAAACTTTGCCATTCTTGCTTTACTTTTACTATGAGCTGTTTCACAGAAATCAGCACTGCTAATATATAGTGAGGTACTAAGCAATATAGAGGATCTGTCAGAGTCCTGCTCTTTGAGATTGGATCTCCATCCATCAGCTACCAGTGTTTGCTGTGGTGGAATACTGGCAAGCATACAGTGATGCTTCTGAATTGCATGGACTTCTCTGTAGAGATCGCAGCATTGATTGGTGTTAGTAGTATTAGACACCCAAATGAACATGAATGGAGCAGATAATGTTTCATGATGAGTCTTTGCAGAAGTTCTTCCTGTTAGCTGTGGCTAAAGGACTACAAAACACCCAAAAAAAAAAGAAAATGAAATTCAGCAGGGCGTGTAGTGGACAAATTTAAACAAATTACAGCTTTGTATCTAGCGTCTTGACTGGGTTGGTATAAGCGCCTTGGAAATGCAGTAATGGGAATTGCAAAGGAGAAACACTTTATTTCCAGTAACAATATAAAAGCTTTTTTTATGGTGGTATAGAAAAAATAAAATGAAATAACAAAAACAGTCTTTATTGAAGAAAAGCAATAGGAATTTCAGTTGAAAAAATATTAGTGTTGAAAGTAAGCTAGGTCTACCAGAATCTCTGAACATACAGTAATTCCTTTGCTGTTCTAATACTGCAGAACTTGTTTTGATGTGTCACTGAGATGGGAATGAAAACACAATATACAAAACTAAAGTATCAGCCAGCCATCCATTTTGGGACCAAATTTTGCATCCTCTTTTCTGGCTTCCTTTCACTGAAACAATGGTTCTTTTATATCTTGGCACGTTACTATTTGCAAAGTGTTTTTGAAAGAAGAAGTGCATCAGAAAGGTGCTAAGTATTCTTGCTTTCATTTAGAACTAATTTTCATTCAAGATGTTCTTGTCATGGCTTATACTTGGTGTGAAATCTGGAGGGGATGCTGCGATTTTAAGAATTTTGGGCTTACTTGTTTTGCTGGCAGAACACAAATATAGATATGAGAGGTTTTGCTCTAATTCTGTGGCTCAGGAGTAGCTTTTTGATGCAGATGAGGATTTGTATTCTAGAAGCTGCTTTGCTAAAGGCTGGCATAGAAGTGTATCAGAGATTACTTGTTGTATCTAGATTGGGATATGCTCAGTGCATTTAATGCATCTCTCTAAGCATTACTGAATGTCCAAAGTGCTGTTGTACTTGTAGGGTTTTTTCTTTCTTCTCTTTGCATATCTGTAGCTAACAGACTGAAGTTTATGATTCTTAGATATTTATTTATTTTAAATAAAATATTCACTCACTGAATATTCAAATAGAGGAGAGGTTTTCTACCCAGGCTTGGCACAGTTAATGCAAAATAAAACCTAATAAAACCACTGACACGTCTAACTGTCCCATGTTTATATACAATAAACCAAAAATAAGTGGATGCTCTGGATCTATTAGGAAAAACTTCCTTTGAGGTGATGACAAGTATGAAATGTTACATAGTCAAAATTCTCATCTTTAAGGTCATTAATTCTTATGAAATTTTTTACAATAAATGGTGATCTGCAGACAGTTTCTAAGGTTCTTAGTTCCTGACTGAGTGGGAAATGCAGACTCTTACGTTATTTTTCCATCTGCAGGTGCATCTGTAAAACATTCAGGAGTTCACAACCTGAAACCATTGATGTGAAATAAAGTGTAAACTGATACAGGTCTAGTTTCTGTAAATACACCTTGAGAAATTGTATTAAGCATATTGCAGAGCCATTAAGGCTTGCTCCAACTATATAGGAATGTAATGGCATGATGCCTGTTGCCTTGAATTTTGGAACAGGATTTGAATACATGATCCTAAAAAGTTCCAAGAACTGTTTTCTTTGGCTCTGAGTGGTATTCATTACCTCTAAAGTTTTGCCTTCAATAGTTGTCTTTATTCAAGTGCGTATTTACTTTCCATAAGAAGTGATGGCTTACTTCACAGGACAAATGAAAGACTTAGATGGTATTATATATCTCCATGTGCCTTTTCAGTATTGTGGGAAATTTCATGTCATAAGAAGCACATTTACCCCTGTACAAATGTGAAATTGCGTTGTGAATGAAATCTCCTAATTACTGCTCAGCTTTGCTAAGTTTTTTACTTGAGTCAGCAGCTGTCTTCCTGAAAAGTACCGTCATTTTGAAGAAGAAATTTAGGACTGAAGATTTTAATCCAATTTCATTCTTCTTCATCATTAAGAGAATAGTGGTGTAGCAGTCAGGAAGAAAAGCATTCTGCTTTTATAAACAGTACTCAAATTTTTGTATTAGTAAATTAGAACAGCATGTTCAAGTTTATCCTTCATCTCCTGACTGACTCTCTTACTTCTGGTTTTGCTTCTAGTTTTTGGACCCCACCTTTCACTTTGGAGCTTCATTTTTTTACTAACCAATTTTTAATCCACATTTTGGATCAAATGTATGTATGTATCTCTGGGAAAAGGGTGTTGCCTTGAGACCAAAAGTTTGTAATTGCTGACTACAAAAAACAAGCTGATGATAAGCTAGGTTGTGGGGAATTATTTTTTTTTTTTAATTTCTATATGAAAGTGTTCTTAGGAATTGGGAAGTGTGTGTGTATCTGGTGATGTCTTAATTTCAACAGAGGTGAGGTGTCATAATGACCCGTGTAAGAGTTGTGGGCTACTTGGTAAAATCTTTTAATTTCACCAAGGGTTTTTAATTTTCACTTGGGGTTGCACAGAGCATCAGTTTTATCTGAAGTCCAGGTTAAAATCTTAATTTGTACTATATATAAATTGAGCAATTTTCCTTAACTGTAGTCTTTGAGGAAGACTGTGCCATGTTTACATACTGGAGTCTGTAACAAATGTTCTGAATATTGTCAGTGAAAATGGTGCTGTAATTTGGGAGTGATTACTCCCTTGTTGCATCACCAAATGTGTGGTGACTGCTGTTTGCTATATTTGCCCTGTTTCCTCTTGTGTTTCAGCTATATTTCCCTGGTTTAGCCACTTGTTTTCCCTAATTATACCTCTGGATTGTGTGAGTACCTTGGAAGAGGCATACTTTCTTCATTGCACCACTGTTAGCACAGCAAAACCTTGGGTCTGTGATGGTGCCTGGCAACCACGGTCCATAATGCCCAGTATAGTGCTCAATAATTAAAGCATTACACAGTTGGATAAGGCTGGTAGGACTCATTAAAAACACACTCCTATCCTAAGGTTATCGAATGTACCTTCAAAGCACACCCTAGATTCTCTCCTAACAAGTGAGAGGGTTTCTGTGTTTGCTACTCATAACTACAGGGAACTCTAGTCTTCAGATACCACTGGTAATAATAGCTAAAATATTAAAACAACGATGGAGGTACTAAAAGCAAAGAGGGAGGATACAAAAACCATTCTGTAATCCTGTAGGATAAAGGCCTTAAGCCACATGTCCTTGGGATTTATGCACTCATTTTTATTATTTGTCCTTTTCGACTGAAAGCTTTGTCACAAAGAGATTTGCTAATAGCCTGTTGGGTATGATTGTAGTCTCTTGTATGCATGTAATAAAACAAATAATTTTGCACCATTTGTGGGCCCAGTCATTCTTGCTGTATGTGTTTCACCTCTGATTTCACCTTCAATAGCTAAGATGGAACTAGATAAGGACTTTTTGCTCACTCAGTCCTGTCCCATGGTGACACTACATAGAAATGCCTTGCATTTTATTTTTTTTTTTTTATGTATTGGAACAGTAGTAAGATACACACATACTGTACCTGCATTATCATAGAGTCATAGAATAGTTAGGGTTGGAAAGGACCTTAAGATCATCTAGTTCCAACCCCCCTGCCATGAGCAGGCTCTGTCCACCCTGGCCTTAAACGCCTCCAGAGTTGGAGCATTCACAACTTCCTTGGGCAACCTATTCCAGTGCCTCACCACCCTCACTGTGAAGAACTTCTTCCTTATATCTAACCTAAACTTCCCCTGTTTAAGTTTGAACCCATTACCCCTTGTCCTATCACTCCAGTCCCTAATGAAGAGTCCCTCCCCAGCATCCTTGTAGGCCCCCTTCAGATACTGGAAGGCTGCTCTGAGGTCTCCACGCAGTCTTCTCTTCTCCAGGCTGAACAGCCCCAACTTTCTCAGCCTATCTTCATACAGGAGGTGCTCCAGCCCCCTTATCATCCTCGTGGCCCTTCTATGGACTTGCTCCAACAGCTCCATGTCCTTTTTATGTTGAGGACACCAGAACTGGACAGTTGGCAAATGTGAATATAGGTTAGTAGAATTTGCAACTCTGTGTATTTTGACAAGGATTGCAACCACTAAAGGCCCATATTAAGATAAACAATCTAAAGCAGAGAAAAAAAAAGGAAAACCAGAATTTATTTCTTTAACTTGCAGACTTTACTGCAGCTTTACAGTAGTAAATGTTGCAGTGATAGAATCTATAAAGGATGGAAGTGAGCTTCAGATCTTAGACAGCTAGCTTATTCCAAGAGTCATGCACTCAAGTAGCTGAAGAAAGCATATGTGGAAAAAAGGTAACATGCCAGAGTAGAGAACTAAGAGATTAAACTATTCCTGATTGGTTTTGCTGTTTTTGAGGTGGAAAAATCTATCTGAGATGAATTTTTCTGTAGAAGAATTTCTTATGGAAAGAAACACAGCTTTTACCTTGCTTCTTCTGTGACTGCACGTCATCTCACTACATTAAAATGTTACCTTTGGTTTTTATCCATAACCTGGTAATGAAAAAAATTGCTCTAGAGCTAGTCTTTTATGTCCTGTAAACTGAGTTAGCTTTCCTGCTGTGACTTCAATAATGCATCATTTCCTAAGATCAGAGGATTTAATGCGTTTCAGGTGAATTTGTGAGTTGCTGTTAGATGGTTAAAAGGAAAATAGCTGTAATGGATTGGATGCAAAGCTGCTTCCCCAGCTTCTTTCTCATCCCACCCACTAACATGCAGAAGCATCTGCCTCTCATCTCCTCTTTGCCTGGTGCTATGTGTTAGTGCATTTTGACAAACATTTTATGAACAGATATCTGAGATAAAATAACAGTGATGAGAAACGCAAGTAGTTCTGACTTAGTAGATAGCTACTTGTGCATAGAGGGTGCTGGTACAGCAAATAAAAATGTTTCTGTAGTAAATGTTACCACAGCAAATGAACCTGTCTTCTCTAGCTCTGTTGAAATACAACATCTCTAAAGTTATAACAGTTACTTAGAACTAAAAAACCAAAAAAAGCAGGGGCTTTTGGCCTGTATTCTTCATAGAAGTTAGAAGATGCTTTTTCATTTTGTAAGGTTTCATGAACATGTATTCTGTCTTTTGAGTTATCTGAATGCTGTGTGAAGGAGGAATTCTTTTCAGTTAGGACATTTTCAAGATTATGATCATGTTGTGACAACTCAAACAGCTTTATTTTTAAAATTTCATACTTAGTATATTTGTGGATAGGGATTATGGCTGAAATATTTTCCATATGTGGAGGAAATACTGATCGTATACAGAAATTCGTAGTAACTTAGGGTAGTTTTCCAAGTATGCATGATACATGTATTACTTCACTTACTGAAACGTGTATGTGGTGCTTCCAACATGGGAGGATAAAATGGGTTTGAACCACTACATTTTATTTTGCTGTGTGAGCTTACTGCAATGATTTTACCTGTTACTTTCTCCGCTGGTGTAAGGAGCTTTTTAGGTACTTTATGACTGGAAAGAATGAATTAGTGTGCTCTGAAAACACTCCCAAATCTTTTGTAAGTAACACTATAATTTACAGCATAGATGAAGCTTTAAATTATATTGCTAGCATCATGCAGTTGAAGGATTGTTCTCATTTGAATTGGATCTTACAGCTGTCTGTGTCTGGTAAGGAACTGGGAAAAAGGAGATCCAGGCAGTACTGGGAAATTCTGGAATAATATCCAAGACAGCTATAGCCAAGTTGGCTGTTGGGTGCTTAGTTTAAGCAGATGTTGATGGGAAGTATATTCCTGGCCTTATAGGGTTAACCCTGGCCTAATAGGGTTAACTGGTTTCTTCTCTATCTGCTCGGTTTGCCTATATCTGTACAGATTTTCATACTTTCAGCAGCTCAGAAGCAAAAAAGTTTGTAAAGCTGAAGTGGGATGGGGACACTTGGCATGTAGAAACTTTGATACAGGGTATGAGTATGTTCTGTAAGTTGCATGCTGCTGGCTTCTGAAGGGTTTTTTGGGCATGGAAGATAGTAAAACAGTAAGAGAATTACAGCTGTGTAATACCAAGTGCTGTTTTTGGGTTTTTTTTTGTTTTGTTCCTTGATGACTGTCCCGTTGTGTTCATATAGCAGAAGTATGTTACAACTCTGTTTTAAATCAACTCTTTCCTTGCTTGTGCTGTTATAATGTGCCTTGAGGTTTGAAAGAGGTGCTGTATAAATTCAATCACACTTAAAACCAACCAAACAAAAGAAGTTGATACAAATAAAACTCATCCCTGGTCAGGTACTTGGTAGACCTGTTTGCTGTGAGAACTGTGTAAGTCCTTGGAAAGATTGTGCACCAGAACCGCTCATTCAGTCAGTTTCAGTCGCAGCAAGTGGTAGAATTTCTAGCCACACAGGTCCAGTGGAACCAAAAGGGGTCCAGATAGATAGCTGAGCTATTAAAAAAGCAAGCATTTCATGTGACTAGTACATCTGACTTTCATGTTTGAAGGACTTCATTTACAAATCTGTCCAACCCCCCCATAACTTAGTAAAATGACTCTCTGTTGCTTCACTGGCAGGTTTGCAAGGTTCTTCAGTGTACAGGTGACTCCTGGTAAGAAGAAACCTTGTAATCCTACTGGAGCCTGGAGAGAACATCTTGTGACTTCTTTAAAACAAACAAAACCCCCCATAGTTGAAGGTTTGACCATATTAATGTGATTAAATGTTGATTGTTTGAGTGGAAGAAGTTGGTAGGCTTCCTCACTGATTTGTGATTTTTGTTTTTTGCAAATGCACTTCTTTACTCTTGTGTCCATGTAAGATGCTTTTTGCTTTTATGAATTTATTTTGATACATTTTTTGCATTCAGTATATTCAAATAGATCCACTTCTGTTTTTCTGCTTCTACAATTGTAATACTGAAGCTGACTATTGTCCGGAGTATATTTCCTTTTGTATTGTCTTCCCTTCAAAATGTTAGCCTGACAGTAAATTGTGTAGTGTTTTGTTTTTCCCCTAGGGGTAGTTGCAGAGATTAGCAGGACAATGAAATAGTAGGGGAAAGCATCTGGAAGGTGAGACTTTCCAGATGGATATCCTATTGAGATATAATAATGGATGTGCTTGGTATTTTGTTTTGTTTTTCAAGAGAGTAGGGTGCAAAAATTTTGCTCTGCATCTCTTAGTAGTTTCATTTGTCTCTTTTTCATAATGAGATGTTTGCTAATGCCAGAGGAATTAATCTGATCATCTAACCTGATGGAATAAGGCTGTAGAATTCCAGCAGCTATTCCTGGCTCCAGGAATTAAAAATCCATAAATAATGATTAAGGTGTATCTAGTGCTGAGATTTTCCATCATCGTTTTTAAGATTTTGAGTCATAAAGAAGGTACCACATTTCAGTTTGACCCACTGTTTTATCTTACATTGTCAGTTATGTGTCCTGGTTTCTTCCCCAGGTATTTCTGTAGGAAGCCAATTGATCAGTATGGATTGAAAGCACAGACCATTCAGAAAATATAGTACACAAGTGCCCAGCTGACCTTGAGAAAGTATTTAAAGAGCATGAATCAAACAAAAATTATGGGAGCTCAAAAGACTGGATACCTTTACTAAGGTTAGTAGCAGCAGATCTTGAGTGGTATAAACAATTGCAGTTTTTCAAAGAACCTAAAGTTTCAAATTAACTTCTCTAGCAAGATTAAAAACCTATATGCTATTTGGAATTATTCTTTACCCTCCTTCTAAAATTCCTTGTTGCTTTTTGGCTGGTCCAAGATTCAGTATTACCAGTCCAAGTACAATATTTTCCCACAAAACGACTTGTAATTGAAGGAAAAGAACAGGTTATGTTTCAGTAAGAGTTCTTAAAATCACTCTATTGAAATTTAAACTAACTTGTCCTGTCTCTGGAGATAAGCAAATTCTTCTTTCCTGTAAGACTAACCCATTTCTTCTCCAAGCCAAGCAGTAACCTGATATTTTTCTGAACAAAGAAAAAGTCAATAACTGAACTTGGACAATCTGATCCCGTGATAACTGCAGTCTACTGTTACTGTCCTGCACTGACAGCATTAAGCTGCAATTCAGGTCCTTTTTGGATTATAACCTATTATTATTTGATTATAATTTCAAATGAGTTTTCAAGGAAATTTTATGATAATTGGTCACTTCATCTATATGTTTACCTGAATGATCTTTATAGAAGTATGAGATAAGTGAGGGGAGAGTAGAAAGAAGGAAGACTACAAGATTGGCTAGATCACAAAGCATCTCAGACCGAAGTGGTGTTCTGTTTTTGGGGTGGGCATCTGACTAGAGCCACCCCCAGCTGACATCTGTGGAGTATGTGATCAGCTTTCAGTTGTCCCTGAAATCCACTACTGAAGCATGAATCTCAGTCAACATCAATCTCAGAAGATTAGTACTCCTCTGTAACCGTCAAGAGATTTAGTAGTAGGTAAAACTGCACTAAGGCACATTTCTGTGGAATTATCTTCACTGATGCCATTAACTACTTCTAGCACTCTTAAAAACTTTAAAACATAGAAGATTAAAAACCTCACAAGTTCCTCCTTAAGCTTTTCATGGAGTGGTCTATTATGCAAGTCATCTCCCTGTCTATCATTCAAGCATATATGTGATTTTTTGTGGTATTTGGAAGTTATCTTTAAACTAGCTGTGTGAATGTTTTCTAGGAATGGCAGTGGTTGATACTCTCCAATGGAGATTTTCCTTTACCCTCTGAAACTGATCTTATTATCTAAACAATTGCACTGTTCGTATTGTAAAAAATTGTGTTTAGTTCTGTCTACATGTGAATGGAAAATATTGGACTGGTTTTTGTTTTGTGTTTAAAGTATTAAAGGGCTGATGAAGGAATAAGTTTGTTTTAGAAATGGAATAACACCTGAAACCAAGCCCAAAATACTCTCTGGCATATCTTTTATCTTAATATATTGTGTGCTAGACTCATTCCATGTATCACTTCTGCCATGAAAGATGGTATACTAACTTACAGAACAAGGATTACTTTGCACCTTCTTTATTAAAAATGAGGGGGTAGGGGAAAGATTAGTCGCTTCATCTTAAAAGAAGTTCAGAGCCACAGTAGCTGTAAATTACTGCTTTCTTTTTATTTTTCTTCTTTTAACCTGATGCAGGCTTAAAAGTATTCACGGGACTTACGAATTCAAGAACAGACTGCTGCATTAGCATGTTTGGTCATGTTTTGCTTTCTCTGCCAAGAATTGTTTTTCTATCTATTAATTGGAGCTGTCGCTGTGCATGCTGAAGTAATAGTGATTTTTACGTGCTGAACCAGCATACCAATCACTAATTAGCCACAAGTTCAAAGTTCTGCTCCCTGGTGTATTAGTAAAGGTTCACAACTTAAAGTACTGCCTTCATCTCATGGACTCTATTTCCATTTCAGGTTGATATTAGAAGCAGGAGATAATTCTTTAGTATATCTTCCCTTGCAAGTGGATATTAGACCCAAGTTAATCAGCACCATAACTTAAAGGAAGGTGGTCTGCTGGGGTGACAGCTAGCCTGGGCATTATGTGTGTAAATACTCAGCATGTTCCTGAGTTGGAACTTCTAAAGGATTCTTGTAAAACACAAAAGAAAGGATATGTTTAGTTAATTGTGTATTTTTTAGCTATTGATAATATCAATTTCATAAAGTTGATATGTGGTGCTATCAAACTGTAGGCTGATCCTGCTTGGATCACTGGAGTGTTGTCCTCTTGGACAAGCTGTCTGTACTAATTTACTCAGTACTGGGACTGGTGCAGAGGAAAAGCAACAGTTTGCACATGTATTTACACCCAGTGGAAATCTGACAACAAAGCAAAGTGGTTACTGACTTCTTACACTTCAGATTAAATTATTTTAAAATCAGGGCTGTAGTGCCTTTATGACCATTTTAGGATGGTTAAAAGATCAGATACATCTATCAAGACTGATAAGTATTAGTGCATGACCAGAATATGATAGATACCAGCACTCTTAGAAACACTTGGCCACTATTGGTGTAGAAGTGGAGATTTATAAAAGAAATACTAAGATCTTATGAATTCAGTATGAATGGGAATGCATAGGTGTGTAAGCACCAGAAGAAACAGCTGAACAAAGCAGAACAATTAAAAGTGTGGCCTGTATTGGTAACAAAGAACACCATTCCCAGGACAACATTCTTAACAGTAGAATTGAGGAATATGGTTTTCAAGAAGACCTGTGCTTTGATAAAGCCACTGCACAGATGGCTTGTCAACAGAAGACCCTCCATCCTAGCACAAGAAAGGTGGAAAAAGGCTTTGACATACCATGTATACCATTCCTCTTCCTGTTAGGTTACAAGATAAACAGATGTATATTTCAAGTGAGGAAACAAAAATAACCAGACAGTACTAACAGAGTAGCAACTGACCTAAGATTTTTGGAAATTGAATTTAGGCTAACTACCTCATAATAGCTGATGATGCTTAGGAACTTTGGAGACATGGTATGGACTCGACAACTATGATCTCATCTTCCCTGTGCAGATTGCTTGGGCATGTATATCTTGGTGCTTGTGAGAGTATTAAGCTTGAACATGTAAATGAATAAAATCTGTAAGAGAATTGTTACTGAGTAAACCCAAATTTTTTTGAGACTTCTTAAAGCAATACCATGCTTTACGAACCCTGAGTTCTTGTATTTTATAGTCATTTCTATATAAAGAAGATACGGCTTACCATTTCTCAAAACTTTCATCATTAGAATGGTCGTTTTGTACTGGTTTATTAGTTAAAAGATGGTGTGATAATTTCCAAGAAGGCAGCCTGTGAAAAATCCGGGGAAAGAAAAATCTGGGGAACTTGTTACTTTGTAAAACAAGTGCTACATCTGATAATACTGAATTGTTATTTTTCAGAAACATGAACAACCTACTTCTGTGGATACTATTATTGTCTTGAAATTTGCTTTGGAAGCTTTGGCTGATTTTGTGAGGAATTTCTTTAAAAGCGTTAATTTCCTTTCCTTTTAGAGAAATCTACTTACTGTTTGTTTCCTCAATCTTGATCATTGTAATCAGTCCAACTGTTTGTGAACTCTTGACCACGCATAGTATGCAAGCCAGAAAATATGGGAAAGGGCTTGCTGTGTTGAATTGCTTCCTTTTGTAAATTTTATGTGTATCACTCAACGGTTTTATCTCATCTTTGGCGTTTTTGTACTGCCACATGCGAATTGTCTCATGTAAGCATTCTTGAGGGTGGTATGTGTGTTTAATGAAGTCTTAAGAATCTTTGTGGAATTTTTGTGCCTTGACCCTTCCTTGGTTGGAAAAAGGGTTCTTGTTGGGATTTTTTGGCTCTCGTGTACGTGGTTTTACATGTACAGCTCCTTTTCATGCGTCTTGGAAAGTGTTATAAATGATGTGGATTCTAATGGCATGGAGTAAAGGCAAAATCAGTGCAATCTCCTTTGGATGCCTTACACAGCTGATTCCCATGAACTGAAGCTGTGTTTCATTTCTGGCTGTTGTTATTAGGTCTTTTTCTTCAAAGTTTCCATTGGCTGGAGGAAACAGCTCAAGGATGATGAGTCACTGATGGAACTGTGTTTGCCCCACTGGCAGTCCTGCCAGGACCCTGAGGCAGCACCAGAGGCGGGTTTGGGGGACTGCGAGATGCTCCCTTGCACCTGGCTTTGAACTGACAGTAGGCAAGCCTCTTGCAGGCAGGAAGGCTGCTGTGTTCTGCCAAGCTGGAATAGAGATTTTGGAAAAATTGCTTCCATTTTCTGACCTAATTACAGTTAATTACGATAATTTTCCCTGGAAGTGATTGATGCAGGGATCAATGTGATGTGGCCATGTTCTCATCTGGGAAAAAAGGCTGACGTTTCCTAGCATGCTAGAGGTTGTATAAAAGGTTTCTGAGTGCTTGTGTGTTTGACTGGTATGTTCTTTAGAAAATTTAACCCTTTCAGAATGTGAGATCCACTGCTCCAGAAGTTAAGTTTCTTTTCTAAATTTCTTCACACTTTCCAGTAGTTCAAGCATGGACTTTTGCAGTTTTCTTATTTTATTCCTTCAGGAATATAGACACAAATGGTGGAAAAATACACCTATGGTAATTGTTCTTTCCTTTAAGCATTGTGAGAGAGGGCACCAATTGAGCCATGGGCTAAATGCAGCTCCAGCATCTCTGTTCCATCACATTTCATGTTATGTGACTGTGACTCACCCCCGTGTTGCAGGAAAAAAAATGTGTCTTCTTCAGATTTGTATAGCAACTTTGGTTGTCTTGAAATTTCCACACAGGACACACAGAACTTGAGAGGTAATATATGTCTATGTTATTGAGCTTTGAGATTCCAGCACTGGTAGTGGCTGATAGTCTGAGCAGGAATTGAGCTCCAGTGGTAGAAACTGCTGTTGAAAAAACATACTGATACCAAGCTGTGAGAGAGGAAAAATCAGTTAAGTGAAAGAGAGAAGTCAGTGTTAAAATGATTTGGGTTATTTTTCTATGTTTTTGGATTTTGTTATTAGTATGTACTGAAATTTATACAAAAGAGAGAGCAAAAATGACAATTCTCTTCGCCCTGGAGTGTTTATGTCAAGTTTAGCATGGTGAAATTCTCATGTTTATTGGAACACTTTCGTGCCAATAAAAGAAAATTAATGAAACAATAAATGTAGGTATTTAGGAATCCAGTAGTAATGGGGCTACTGGATCTTAACTGCTTAGCTGTTAAGTTGCTCAAAGATGCATCCCAGAAAATGTGCAAGACCATAAAATTAAAAACTAAGCACTCTAAGAAATGTCAGAATTAAGGTTGCCTGTGCAGCTGTTAGTTAAACCTGTTGTGCAGACATTTCCTGGGGGAGATAGTAAGCAAATATTTTACCTCACAATATGACTTGACAGCTTGAAACTTTATGGTACACACTGTTCCGAAGAATGTTTTGACACTTCAGAATCAACTTCCACGGTACTTCTCAATCAGACATGTAATTTTCTGTGTTACAGACTGAAATGTTTCATTTTGGGCATTTGAGTGGCTGTGACCCTGCTCCGTGTCTTTCCTTAAAACATCCTGAGACACCTGAAAGACAGGCATGTTGATTGACCTCATTGGTTAGATTGCATGTTGCGTGATGCGACGTGGGCATACAAAATGCTTGTTGCTCAGTGATTTGTGACTGGAGATGTATAAAGCTCAGCCAGTAGCAGTGAAGTTACACAAATGACCTCCTTGTGATAGATTGTAAATTGCAAAGCATGGTGTAACAGTCTGAACAAAATCAGTGTGCAGGGAGGCAGATGGCATAGAAACTCCCTCAGATTTGGGGGTTTTGGCAAAGGTATAAATGAGTGGAAACAACACCTGGCTTTGAAGTTTGTGTGATACTTTCCAACCTAAGAATCACCGCTTGTCCTCTCTATAACTAGCTAAGGAAGCTTTTATCACTGTCTTCTGCAAAAAAAACACAACAAACCCAAAACTGTATTTATCAAATTTTCTCCTGTTTGGCATTGTTGTAAGCACTGCTTACATACAGAACACTGTTTAAAAACAAAATCAGAATACTAACTGGTCCTGACTGATCACTCCAGACACATGCCTCTTCATCCCTCTAGCATAGTAGGATAGTTCTTCTTTCTGCTAATTATACTGAGCTGTTTAAATGAATTGTAGCAGTGTGCAGAATACATTATTAACACTGGGAAAGAGCTAAATAACCAGCTTGGTGACTCCTACATCACTTTTTTTTTATTCTATTAGAGATCCATGAAAGTTCTTCATAACTAAACTGAATTTTTTTTTCTTTGGTGCTGGTGGTGATAGTGTGAATGAGAAGAGGAGGAACAGTGGAAGTGGTAAAATAAAAGTCAAGGTAGCTGTTTAGGGAGGCCTAAAGTTTGTGATCATCTTGATCTACAGGGCTGAACTTGAGAGCTGAGCTGGTTTGCACTATTAAATATGTTACAGCATTTTGAGTTGTCCTGGAAGATGCATGGGTGGCAGTGGGAGCCCATTTAGAGAGCAAAAGTTGAGTCCACTTGCTCCCTGTATTCATGCAGTACAAAAGTATGAATGCAAATAATTCTAAGTCCTACTTTGAAAATTCATTTTTCCATGTTAAATTTTGCTTGACTTTTATTCAGGAAGTCTGGGATGATACCCATTACTATAGAGATGTTTTTGAAGATTTTGCTCGTAGTTCAGGACTGTAAAACTTTTCAATGGGGAAAAAAGTGGGCCCAAGACATCTACAACTTCGCAAGTTCTTGAGGGGTTTCTATCAGCCATGTCAGTATATAAGTGTGTGATACCAAAAAGTGAGTTCTGTTGCCAGCATTTGTGCTTTTCCTATTTGTAAGAATCAGTAGGAATCATGTC
>NW_009932432.1:0-27640 GCF_000696875.1 Nestor notabilis | reverse complement strand
TGGAGCAGGCAGGAATGCTTCTTAGATCTCCAGCAGACTATTAGAGAATTAGTGTCATCATTCCCACCAGTTTGCCCATTTTCTGGTGGGTGATAATTGTGCTTAGTGAATAATAAACACTTACGTTGTGGACTTTTTCTTTACTGCTCCTAACTTTCTCAATGGACAGCTGCCAACTTCATCTATCCTTAAAGTAATACAAGAGAATATGTAGGCTTTAAAATGAGTCTGTATGTAAGTGCTGTAAAAGAAGCTGTTTGCCTTAAAATAAGAAGTACAAAAGCCTGTAGAATTGTAAAAAAAAAAAATTGTGATGGTGATAAACTTATTTTAGAGGACGACAAAATTGTTACTGCCTGAAACCCAAACACTGCCACACTGATGATATGAAAGTTAATCTGAGTTTCATTATCCACCCTCAGAAAAGACCGAAGGACAAGAAATGGACTTTTAAAATACTTTAAAAAAAAATAAAAACCTATCTTATGAATTTCCCGAGATTAATAAATTTGTTTGCAAGAGATGAGTAAGTCAACCTCATAATTTTAGTTAGACAAGCAAATCAGTAGTAATGCTGATACTGTTGTTCCTTAATGACTTCCTGAGTATAAACACAGAAATGCTGCTCTTAAAAAAGGGAGAAACAACATACCACAGTTGTGTATCATATTTGAATATACTAACCATGACCCATATTTCCAGTATCTTTCCTGACAGCTGGTTTTCATGGCTTGAGTGGCATGTGTACCTCTGTTCCCTTTTTTGTCTCAAAAGTTCAATCCAACGTCTTTACCTTTGGCGGAATTTCAAAATCCCCTGAATGTGGGCTACAGTGCCTCTGGTATATTCCTTCTTAACCACTGGGTTGGTCTAAGTTCTTTGTTTCTTTTCTTCAGCTCTTTAGTGAATATAATGTCTTCTTAAACAGTTTTAAGTACAGAACAGAAAGAGAGAACAAAAAGTATTTTTAGAGTGGAGTAGTTGTCTGCAAGCCTATTTGTTGTTCCTAAGCATCATGTCTAGGTAGATACAACTTCATCTGCCAAGCTATACGTATCTTCATGTTGAGACACCTCAAAGCCAAGACTGCCTAGTCTTCCTTCTGCAAAGCCATTTTGAAATCACTGTAGAAATGCTGATTGTCTTGTGCTCCCAGGTCTTTGGATGTCCTGTAGCAAATCTTATGACTCTTTTAGTGTTTATCATTGATTTATTAAATAATTGGGGTTGGAAGGTATCTCAGAAAGTCAACTAGTCCTGCCTCTTGCTCATAGTACAGTTTACATTAAGCCAGTCAGAACAGCTTTTTTTGCTAATTAACTGCGAAGTCAAGACTGCATTAGACATGAGAAACATTTTACAGCAAAATCCCTGTAAACTTTTAAAACACGTCTTAAAAAATGTTTTACTTTCCCTCAGTTGTATTTTATGGGCCTCTTTCTCTTCCCTTCCTTAATTTTCTCCCCTTTCAAGCAGTGCTTTCTTGAGTGTTCTATTTCTGTGATGGATTATTCTGTTTGCAGCAATGGAAAGTCATGCTTTTGCCTAATGCCTTTTATTAAGTTGCAGGCAGCTGGAACCATGGCTGCCTTTCTCTGCCAATATTGATAAACAGGGGACAGGGGTGTGAGACCCATTGTGGAAAACGAAACAGAGAAGGGTGACAGGAGATATTGAACTCACATAACATCTTTTTTCACTGCAGTGTGTTAGATACCTTTAGAAAATGTGTTTGGGAGAATTGCATTCAGTAGCATTTGCTGGCAATGTGTAAAGAGTCTTTAAGATTAAAGACTTCCACAACCTGCAGTACGACAGGTTGAAGAAGATAACTAGTATTAAGCGAAGGGGTAGCACTGCCAGCTACAGGGCACTTGGTAGCTCTGTAAGAAAGTGAAATTTTGTTGATGTTGGGAAGTGAAAGTTACCTGTAATGTTCTAAAGTATGTGTGAGGAAGGTGGCCTGATGTCTATTTTGCAGTGTACTTAGATTTCTCAGCTCTGCTGCCTCTTTTCTGAGCACTAAAACTTGCTTGTGGTTTAGAGGAAAGCAAGAGAGATGTTTTAGTATTTCAATTAACAGACAAAGCAAAGTTGCTAGTATGGGATGCATAGTAAAGAAAGTGCTTCCACAGAAGCCTGAAAGGAAAAATAAGGAACTTGGCTCATCATCTGTGCCACTGAAGTGATCAGTAAAGTAGTTTTAATAGATTCAGTGTCTGGTCAGCTAAGTTAAAGCAAAAAGCATTGCCTGTGTACATAGTACTCTGTGAAGCTTTATAATAAAGCCAACAGGAACAGAAATAATTGCTAATCTTGCAGCAGTATGTGACATCTAAAGGGAGGATTTAACTGGTGCTGTATGATTCATGGCAGTGGCAAGGGCTGGAAAACTAAGGAAACAGTTGTGGGAAGCTTCCTGATTTTATAATGGATTCTTAAAGTAGTGTTCAGGTTATTACAACAGGGGAAAAAAAAAAGAAAAGTGTATTTTCCACTGTTGGGGACGCTGTGCAACCTCCCCTCTCTCTGGGGCCAGGAGACATGAAATATTGATGCAGTGGGAGATATTTCTGTAACACCTTTGACAGAGTACTGTGGGGTAGGTTCTTTCATCCCTTTTAAGTCTGATATGTGTTCTGAAGTTCTGTCCTTCAGCCAGCCAAGTTGAGTTCCCTTAGGAAGTGGAAACTTCATCAACTGCTGGTGGCCATTCTGTTATATACTCTAATTCAGGAGAAAAAAAAGGGAGCTGAAGCTTTGTGAAAGTTTAGACCTGTATTTGATTTGAAAAGGCAAAGCTAGGCTGCTCCAATAAGCAAAAAATTCCCTTGCACCTTTTTCTGTTGTCTCAGGCTCCTTTCTAGCTCCAGGTAGTGGCAGTCTTACAGCAGGGCTTTGCAGCTTTATGATGTATGTAGATCTGTATGTAAATGAAAGTTTAAGATTTGCAGAAGGCAATAAATCTTGTGTCCATTTGCCTTGCAAAATTTCTTATCCACAGTTGGTGAGTGGGAGAGTGTATTTGTTACTGGCAGAGCCTGTCAAATCTATAATTCACAATTGTTTTAAAAAAAATTATATTGTAATCCAACTTTCTAGAATGTTTCCTAGTACTAAAAGTTTTAAAACAAACGTATTTAGTTCAGACTGGAGATTTTGCTAAGGTTGGTTTTCCTGTCTGGGAGCTGGCAGGGTTATAGCTGTTACTAGATAGATGTTCATTACACTGACAGTGTAATGAACATTTTTTTTCAGTCTGATTTCTCCTGATCCCTTTATGTGGAAAAGTTTGGTCTGCTTTTCTATCTTGCCTGTATTAGCAGTATATGATGTAACCTTTTTATTCAGATCTAAGGCGGGTTTCTGGATCTTTTCTTTATATGTATTTTTATGCATGTATATATATATATAAAATTATTTTTATATTCAGTGTCAAATTAATTTTTGGAATGTGCGGTGATCCTTGTTTTCAGGATGAGCTGTTATTCTTCCCTCCTACCTCACACCTCCAGTATGTATGACTTGTGAGTAAGCTTCCATTTCTGCCCTCTCTTCTTTGAAGCTGGCAACCTTATCTGTGCTTCGTCCTATGCATATGTACGTAGCTGCAGTGAGCGTGAGCAGTAGAAGCTGTTTACCACAGCTGCTTCCAAGGGAAATTATTTATATAGGTGGTATATATCACCAAGGAATTGTCTTACAATCCAAAATTTCTTATCATATATACCTGTCAAATATTACTGTCTGCAGATGATCAGACAGTAATGTATTGCAATTCTCTTGCATTAACATGAAGATTCTGTGTTTATTCCTTGCTGCAGGAGGTCATCAGAGTATTTTCAGTGATAAAACTTAACTCTGTCCTGTACAGCCAGAAATGGTTAGGAATTATATTAGTATATAATTTATCACATACCATAGGTGCCAAAACTAGAAAGACATTGTCTGACCTGCAACAGTTCTCTTACATCTTGGTGAGTTTTATTATTTAGTCATATGACTAGGCATATTAGTCAGCAAGTAGATTGCCTCATTTTGACCTAATTCATTGATTTCTAGAGGAGAAAAATCTAGTCAGTAATTCTACTTGACTCAGGATTTGGAAAGGTGCCTAAGAAAATGGTTGTTCTGTACCTTGGACTACTCATGTGCCTTCAGAATTGGTCATATGTTGTGTTTTTGCCTACTCTGCTCTGCTACTATTCCTTATCCTATTGTAAATAGGAGGTTTTAGGTAAGTCGTATTTTGGTTTAATTAATGGACAGTTCACTTGAGTTTGCTGTCCTGTAAAGGCAGTAGCAGCATGGAAACGTGCTCCAGATTTTACTTTTGATAATGGTTTATTCCAAATGAATGCTACTTTTAATTCTTCGTCAATGAATCCAAGCTGCCTCATGACATTTTCACTTCTCCCCCCCATAAGGATGCCTTCATTACAGAAGGGCTGGGAGCAGCTGGGGAGGGTGGAGGAATTTGTTCTTATTCTGATAATATTATGAAGGTCTGCACTCAGTGCAGTGGGAAGAGGCCAGATAAATTTAACTATCTCCTCCCAGTCACAGATGAATTTTTGAAGAAGGACAACTGTTGTGCATAGGAACTGAGGGATACACCCTTAAGAATGTGAGTCCTTTTGGGGATTTACCTAAATGTCACATTTTTAGGAAAAGTTGATAGGAGAATGTTACGAGGATTGTTTAGGTTTTGGAAGAGTTTTCAGCCTACATTTTATGTAATGATCAAAAGTTACAACAGTTCTCTCTTAACAGAAGCTCTAAAACCAGGTTTAGGTGTGAAGGCTTCTTTTGGAAAAATGCTGGTACATGCATCGCTTAGGTTCAAGCATGTCTCCTTGTGCAACAAAGATATTTGTTGATTGGTTCTGGAAGCTTGTTGTTCTTTGCCATGTGTGGAAGGCCTGCCCTCATGTAAAAGATTATGTTTAAAGTGAGAAGATGTGTTTGCCTAAGCCATGACCAGATAGCACTGGATAGCGAGGGCCTGAACCCCTAGCTCTTCTCTTTGAGGGAAATGCTATAGCAGTAATGACAACTAAATTAGAACTACTGCTCTGACTAATGTCGTTCTAGGTTCTTTCTTTAAAATCTTCACTGAAATTATGTGAAGATACAGGCCCCAGACATGAGGCTAATTCCCAGTGGATCTTTCAGTAGGAACTGAATTCCTGATTTATGTCTCTGTGTTTGAAAATTCCCCCTGTTCAAGCTTAAAAGTGCAGTGTTTCATGGATGAGATTTTTCTTTTTTTTTTTTTTTTTTAAACCAAGAAATCTAATTAAAACCCAGGATAAATCACTAAAATAGAAATTCTATAAAATTATGAAAGAGGATCTCTAACAATCACATTGGTAACTGTCATTCTGGGAGTTGGAAATAAAGTATAATTTAAAGAATTTCCTTGTCCTTTGTATTAGCATAGAGGCAGAAAAAGCAGAGTTATTGGGAGTCAGATTTGATTAAACCTGCTTCTTTGCTCTTCTCTCCAATAATTGGCATATATATGAGTCTTGAAGCCATAATTACATTTCAGAGAAATACAGGGTTCTTTTGTCATGTAGTATCCATGTTGTGAGTCTTGAAATCTCTCTGGGAGAAAACAAGATGCAACTGAAGATGCCACTGTGATGCCATGCCTTTAATTACGGGCATATGCTTGCAAGTATAGATACATATGTAGTTAGATAAAATATAAGAATGAGCATGTTTTTCCAGTCTTTCGCATCCAAGCCAGCATGGGAAAATGTAATTTGGCTCTTCTGGCTGCATATAGAAATCGCTAGGTAGAGCCTTAAAGAATCTGAACCCTATATAAATAATTGTATGAGTGAAGTTATTCAAAGCCATGGCAGATACAAGCTACAGTTAGGAGGTGCGATCACAGCTTCTTCAAATAAACAAAAACTGGATTTAACCTAGCTAGTGTAGGAACTAAGTGTGGTCTGTGGGTTTCAGCAGTGGTAATAGCACTGACTGTCCCAGGGCTTCTGGTTCTTGTGTACTTGGCCACTAAAACTTGAATGTGCACGTACCCTATGCACGTCAGTCACTTTGCTACAAGGTTGTTGTATCTGTTCGCAGGTCAGTTAAACACCGTTGCAACCCACATGGAGATTTTTTTGGTGCATTTTTTGTTGTTTCTGAAGACTCAAATCTTGCCAGGGTTCATTAGCTAATAACAGTGGCTGGATGTGAATTTTACTCCCATTCCATGAGCACCAGTTCCATGTCCTAAAGCAGTGAGCAGTGAAGGTTAAGTACTTAGCTTATAAGCATCAAATATCTCTCTCCCCCTCACAATTAGATACTCACCTGAGAGGCTTTGTATAGCAGACTGCAATTAGTTATAATTTCAAAGCAATGAGTGAGAATACTTGATGACTTACTGGCTTTTATTCTGCAGGCTATATATTAGAACTCTAGCACATGAATTTAACAAAAAAAGTATTCCCTTGAGGCAAGGCTTCTATGAAAAATTTGTATGTGAAGTCAAGGATTACATACATGGAGACATTGGAAAACTGAGCTGTATTATTAACATGTCAAAGAAATTAGTTTAACTTGATTAAATCTTTTGTGTGGATACTTTCTCTTCCCAACTGAATTACAACAAATGAAGTAGATCTCTCTTGATTCTGAGTGCAGATGTTCACACAGCCTCTAGATGTAATCTAGCTAATCTACTTGAATTACACATGTAGAGTTAACATGGATTAATTTTCCTGAATGTCCTCAGGTATAGACAAACCAGTCTTACTGACTCTTATCTGTTTACTGCTAGCACTGATTCTTGAATGCCTGCCTGACAAGTATTGAGGAAAGTTAGTGTTTCTTCTGTACTCTGTACCAGCTCTTCCACATGGAAGTTAACCAAGTGAAAATGAGTTACCCTTTATCTTCTTGCAGCTGTCAATTTTGTCTTTAATGTGGTGCTCAGGTGAGAATACCAAATTTGCTCCCATGCTCACTGACCTTTTGTCATCAATTTATCAGGATAAAAATGGGTGGTGAAAGGCTAGATGGAAGATGCAAAGTAAAAATTGCTCCAAGTAAATGTACCTATTGGATAACTATCTTCTTTAAGGTACTTTATGTAAGTGCAGGCATATGCTTTAAAAATAAACAACATGAGCATGAGAGATTCTCTGAAGCACAAAGAGAAGCAAAATCATGTTTGATATATTTACAGAAGTATGATTTTCAGCCCACACAATATCTGACTGCTCTGGGACTGAAGGCCTCCCATATGGAAGTAGGGAGGAAGAATAGCACAGACTCCTTTTTTGCAAATGCTGTATTTGTGGTTTTTAGTAAGTTAAGCCTTTTTGTATTTTTTTCATTATGGGCCTTTTCTTCTGCAGTAATTGTAAACTAGATTTTTATGGTGATATCAAGGACAGTATCTACATGTGAGTGGGAAGAAGAATTTGAAGAATTCATTTTATTGATAAATATCATCTAAAAATGCCAGTTTTGAAAAAATCCCCAATATTCAGTATTGGCATCTCATAAATTGAAGTTTGTTAGATTAACCCTTGAAAGGTTATGCTTTTGAGGAGGGGGGAGAAGTTTGGGGCTTTCTTTTGTTATTGTTATTTTTAAATTTATGTTTATTTTACTCTCTTCAAGTGCTGAACATAATACTGCTTCATCAAGGCTTCTTTGCAGTTGTGTGTTATTGAACTGGTGGTTGTTTTTTTTATATAAAAAAATAGAGAATTTTCTTTCTCTTCATACAGTGAGGTCAAAATAGAAATCTAGAATCAAACTTGCATAAAATTACAAAATGTGGACCCATTTATACTATGTTTTCTTAAATAAAAGTGCTGAGATGCTCAAAACCGTAACTACAGTGACGAATGTTGATCATGTAGAATTGACAATAGAATCATGAACAGTGGCAGTAACATGTAATTGGTGCTGTTTTTACTGGGCTTAATTTGTGATGCTCTTTTCAATAGTGTAAAATAACTTTTCCCACTTTTATCAGTTCAGATTGTCTTTTCCTCATTCATTTGACTGTGTTTCTGTCCCCCAAAGGTTTTATCGGGAATAGAACTTAATGTGGCATACAGGGTGTTTATGTTTGTTTCTTTTATTTGCACGTGATAATCACCAACTATCTCAGCAAAGATCTGGGAATAGTTTCTTAGCTGCAGCTGCAGAGGAAGTAAAAAAAAAAAAAGTATTTGCGTGTGTCCTATGTAAACGGGCTTTTAAAAAATCCATTTCTCAGCATCTGTTATAACAGCAAGGACTTATTTTATTTTAAAAGCAGATTTCTGGAGTCTGGAAAATTTTCTTCGCTGCAAGTTCTTTACAGCTATTATTTGTGCCATTCAAAAGTGGTGCTGTTTCAACCAGTGCTTGCTGTACTAATTGTGAAAGGGAAATCTTTATTGATGACCACCATAACAAGCAGTGTTGTCAGATAAGTGCAACTGAGCAAGCGCCCAATGCTGCAGATCTAGGGCAGAATGAGTTACAGAATTGCTGCAAATAAAACATTGGCCATGTTTTAATTTTCATCTTGGTTATATTGAAATAATGTAATTATTGCAGTAGTTCAAGAAAATACATGCTGATTATGGTGGTTTGATATTGTTCTTTGGACTATTTCTTGGTGTGAATTCTAGGCTAGATTAGTAGAGGGTGGTACAGCAAGCCAATTGGATGCATTGATAAAGTTGTACTCCTCCATATATTGCTAACTCAGAGTCTCTCTACTTTGCGTTCTTCAAAGGACTGTATTCCCTTCATCCTGCTCATACCCATAGTAGAATTGGAGTTGTGTACTAATTTGGAGAAGGGATATAGAGTTCATTTAATCACATGTAGATATTGATGTCTGGCTTTATTCAAGTATTCAAAAATTTCCTTTGGAAGGTTGAAATTAGTGTTGAATAACAGAATAGATCAACTTTTGTGTCTTCTGAAAATAATTACATAGTTGAATTAGAAACAGTAATATATGTAATAATACATACAATTTATAGTATAAAACTGTGGTGATTTCAAGTCTATGAGGTCAACTTGTGGAAACTGTAATTGGAATTTCCCTGAACCTTTTTGTTGAGGCACAGGCTTTCTAAACAGAATCCCATTCAATTAGTGCTGTGCTATTACCATTCACCTTATTTTTAGACTCAGCTCTTCTGAAAATAGAAAGGGAAGGAGGGGGAGAATAGAAAAAAAAGTGGTAATAGCACAGATTTGCTTCTCAGCTCCCCCCTGTTATGAGCAGTTTGCGGGCAGGTGATCGCTATGCTGTCTGTAACACAGATGAAGCTTAGTGATCAAAACCAATTATCTTTATATGTGCTGTCACCTTTTCCTCCCAATTCTACTTCCAAATAGTATTTAGATTATTGCAGCCACAGACTCCTTTGGATCATTAAGGCCATAGTAAGACTTTAATTTACCACCAGTCTTTTAAGCGTGATGCACAGTTTGAAACCTGCTGTTCGTAACAGTCAGAAATCCCAAACAAAATCTGTGCACTGTCCCTCTACAACCATAATCATAAAAACAGCTCTTGCTGAAACAAGGACAAAAGTTCATAACCTAATAAAAAGAAAAGTTGGACCACGAATTAGGGGAGAGCTAGTATGATGTTATTATTTAGATGGGAAACTGAAACAATTGTGATGTGACTAAATTGTGTAGGTCTTCACCCAGAGTTATAGATAGAACTCATTTCTCTTGAGTCACATACCATTGCTTTTCATTGGAAACCACCATTGTTTTTAGCCTCAATCTGTCAGTTAAGAAAGTTAAAGAGGAGTTTTGGTGCTGCTGGAAATTGTACCAAAATATAATTGTAAACTGTATGGAAGTGTTTACCAGAGAAGGAAGTGCCATTTTACAGCTTTTCTATTTGGATTCCTTGCTTGGTCATTGTAGAAATTTCTCTCCTGCAGTGCTCAAAGCCATGCTTGTTCTTTCACCTGGTCAAGCAAGCATTGCTGTAATCATCATTGTCCTACTCAAATATTAGATCGAACAGGAGTGGTTAACACCATTAAATGTTATATTTGAAATTAATTTTGTCTCTTTTGACCAGTAGTTCCTCCTGATTGATTACATGTTTCTGAGTGCTTTAAAGTCATGTACGAACTTGTCTGTATATTTTCCATTTAAAAGTTCTGAATTATGTTTGTTGCCATAGCAACACTCTGTTAAAGATTCATAGTATGGCTTTTTATTTTCTTCCTGTCCAGAGTTTAAATCTTGGAATATCAAAGGTAGCTATAGTGATAGGAAGGCCTATGGCTTTTGGTTGTATCCTGTTCCAAGGGACCTTGTCTTAAAGCTTAAGCTGATATGGAAAAGAAGTCCCTGCAGAAGAAATCGGTTTTCTTTGTCCATTCTTGTTTTACCATTAAAATATAATGTGCATTTGTATTTCATCCTTTGATCTCTAAGAACTTTAAACGGTGCCACTCTTCTCGGGATTGTGAAAGCAGAATGGGCAAAAAGTAGGCTCTGAAATTGTCATTCATCGCTAATGTCTCATCAGCTGTCTTCATAAATCTGTTTTGAGTAGTTCCTTGTCAATATTTAAAATTTTGTTGGAGTGTCAGCAATTTAGCCTTAGTAAACAACTGAAACCCCACATAAAGCTACATTTTTGAATAGCTCTGATTAAGTTTAATCTGAGTTATCTTCCCAGATTCAAGAGTAGTAGGCGGCCTTGGAAAAGTTTGTCTCGAGTGTGTTCATGCTTTTTTGTTGAATGTTTCTAGACTTGGCTGGTCATAGAACACTGGACAAAAAGGTCTTGATTAACTGTGTGTGATGTTTCATATTTTGTTATTGAATACATAATTTGACAAGTGTGGTAATTAACAATGAGATCTCAGTATTTTTATTTCTTCTATGGAGGATTCAACATCTTGAAGTCTAAAAGAGCTGTTTGAATTTCGTGTGGTTTCAAGAGCAGCTGTTGTTTCCATGTGCCCAATGAAGTGTAGGAGCATAAAGAAGCTAGAACAGTATTGGATTTAGGGGGAAATAGCAAGTTGAGTTCAGCATTTTGTCCATATCAGTTGATTACAGAAGTGTAAAACAGTGTAATACAGGGTAATGAATATTTTCAATTTTTTTAATTGGAAGAGGTAAAGTTTGAACAAATATTATCTTAAACCACACTTGCATTTGCTCCTGTTCCAGCAGTGTATCTTTTTTTCCATTTTTTTTAATTGAAAAATAGAAACACGACTTCCCATTGTTCTAGGAAATTCTGTTCAAGTTTTTGTGATGTTCTATTTATTTAAAGGGTTAATGGAGGCGGAGGGGAAATATTAAATACTACGCTTCATGGAAGCTCCCCAGCTGCTATCAGAATCCGTGTGCAGACTGGGAAATGAGATCAGTCCTTGCAGAATACTCTTATGTCAGTTTTAAAATCATAAGGTTGCTAAAAAACATAGAATTTTTAAATAGTTTCTTCTTATTTACATCTGGGGTTTTGAGCTGTTATGGTTCAATTCTTCAAGCTCTTAAAGCTCTTGTGAGTTGGAAGAAGAAAAACAAATATCAGGCAACTTGTAGTAATTGCAAGAGCTGCAACACTGAGATAACAAAATATTGAGAATGCAGTTCCTTTTCACTTAACCTGTAGTTCTGCAAACACATAAACCATGCATTCACTTCAGTAAAGCAAGCAATTTTGTAGAGAATGGACTACTCTTGATGATGAAGTTAAGCATTTGAAAATGCGTTGCCAGGGTCAAAGCTGGAGGTATCTAGCTTCTGGTTTCAAGGGCTTGTGGGTCTTTCTTTAAGATACCAACAATTTAGTGTACTCTGAACTGCAAGAGGATCTACTGTAACATAGGAAATTCGATGTTTGGTTTGTTTCTAGAAAGTCCAGGAGAACTGTTAAACAATAATCTCATTAGTAAGAAATGTGAAGAATAAATGTTGCAAAGTGCAGGCAAATATGGAAAATCCCCGTAAACGTGATATTAATGGATTTATACTTTTTCCTTATTATATTTCTGTATTTTTACTGGACTTGTGGATGCAATCCTGGAGTGGCTAGAGAGATCATATAAAGAAAAAGATGGGTATAATGGGAGGGGGAGAGAAGAGGTGAAAAAGTGACTAGTGTGAGCAGCAAATGAAAATGGGAGAGGGACAGAGAAATGCAAATAGAAGGCACTTCTAAGTCAGCAACTCACTGTCCCTCCTTCTGGCATCTATAAATAATTTTTGAGAGAAGTATATGATCTGCAAATCTCTTCTGTTCTTTATTCCTTTAGCCTTTGGTGCAGCTCTCATAAATTTTTCCTACATTCAGCTAGTTTAGAGGTAACAAAATGTTAGATTTTGCTAGGGTATGTGAACTCCTACTCAACTGTTCTTTATGCAGTGTTCTACATCAGTAAAATGCAAGTGCAGAGTAGGTAAAGAACGTGGTGAGTTAAAGACTGGCATATTCAAATTGTTTTAAGGAAATTTCTCCACTAATGTGACTTGTTGTGAGTTAGCGATGTTGTTTTAAGGAGGTAAATAAAAAATGATGATGGAATGGGATGCTTTTTTGTGAATCTCATTGTTCTCAACAGTAAAGGCTTGACTAGTCATAGGTGCTGTATAGTGTGTAAATGCTGTTCACAGTAAAATATTACATAGAAATTAAATTGCATAAATATTAATAAATAACATTTGTGTCATATAAAATGGCTAAATTCAATCAGCATAATTCTAATGAAATGAAATGTGTGACATGGAATGTCATGGAACCTATTTTGAAAGCAGAAGCAGAATAAGAAATATTTTTCAGTTTTTAAAAAGTTTCAAAAGGTTGTAAAATAGTCTCTGTAGGTCTACAATCTAATTGTTAAACCGAAGCAGAATATCCTTTAAATACCATATATTATGTGCAGTTACATGTTTGTGTATGCTTGTGTGTGTGTTTAGATGTATGATGTGTATGTATATATAGTGTGTGTATGTATGTGTTTTTCTTTTCTACAGCTCAGTACTACAGCTCAGTTGCTGAAAAATGTTGCTACTGAATCACAGAAAATAAAGCTTGCTGTAGCATCCACACAAAATTTATGCCCCTTCTGCTGGCATATTTAACAAATATGAATTCTGGAGTGGTATCACTCATAAGGACAGGTAGACATTTATTGTTCTGTGTTTGATATAAGCATTTTGGTAAAGCATGTATGAAGAAGTATATAAAATTGAGCTGAGTTAATTTTTTATTACAGGTTCTAGGGAGAAAAACAACTTTGCCAAAAAAACCCAAAAGAACAAAAGTGGTAAGAGAAATAATACTTGTGTTTGAGCCTTTAAAGCTGATTTATGAATAGTGTTTTTGAAAATCTGAACTTTACTACTTTTGAAGTTTGTCATAGTATTCTAGTAGATGATGGGTAAGTATGACAAGGAGTTTTGACCTGTTTGCCTTCAAACTCAGCTGACCGAGGCTCAGCTTCCTCTGTGACTAACCTAGGCAGCAGTTTGTCGGCACTTGGTGGCAGCAACTTTGGATGCAACTTTGCCAATCAAACTGGGACATCCATCTCTGTCCTGTCACTTTCTTTTGAAGTGTACTGTGCTAAACTCCTAAAAGACAGCTTTGCTTCCATTCACAGGAGTTTTGCAGAAACAGGAAACTTGAAGGAAGCAGGAAGGCAGTACTGCAGTTCTAGGTTCGGTTTTAGGGCAGCTTAAACTGATTTTAAGATTGCAGCCAGTATTGCTGTGATAACCACTGCACAGCAGATTGTTTCTCCTTGCTGTACCAGTAAGGGTGGAAGGACCTGTATCTTTGGGTTTCTGCATGGTTTGCATTGCTCTTTTCGGACGTGGGATATCTAGGTTATTTCCCACTTGAGTGGAAATTGAACTACATACACAAAACAAAAACAACATCAACATAGAATCACAGAATCATGTGGGATACTCTGGTATATTATTTTTAAAGCAGGCTGCGTTTTGTTTTTCTTGTAGTTCAGAGCCCTTGTGGGACATAGGGGTTACATTTTCATGTTATGGTCAGAGCCATACCATATAGATACTGCTAAAAAGTGAGATTGTCTGTTAACCCAAGTGCTTGAACTTTTTATGTTAAAGAAAATGACAAATATTTTGAAATTGTCAGTAGATCCATGATTCCAGTGATTTGTCTTGGGCATTTTCACCTGTTTACCTATCAGACATCTGCCACTACCACTAACCTCTTTCAGGACCATGCTCTAGATTTATTGAATATGCTTTATGTATATCTGATTTATAAATCTGATTATCCTAAAAAGAAGTGATAGAAAAGGGCGAGGAAGAAAAAAAACCAAAACATTTTACTGCTGCAAAACCTGAAGTAACTAAATCCCATCTACTATTGCATGAGTTAATTGCCATCTTGGAGAACCAAGTGCCCTTGCAGACAGTAATAAGAATTTCTAGGAAAAGAGGCTAGGCCTCATGACAGACCTGTTGTCAGCCATCCTGTGTATGAAGTTGGGTGAATTACCAGCAATCCCAGAGGGAAATGTAAGTTAGCAAGTCAGTAACAATGCACCTCATTCTGCAGGTCAGGAGGTAGAAGGCTTTCTGTAGGGAAGGAGTAAAGATCCCAAGTGAACATATAAAGAACTCAACAAAAACTTCAGGAATGTTAAAGGGATCAGTTCGTTTTTCTCCGTGTTAGTCATGAACTTGTGTCTTGTTCCTTTGATTAAAACTTTTCATCCTAGCCCTGAATTGTAGCTCTCATGCTCTGTTCTTCCTGGCTGACACATCTAGAAAAGGCAGGTACCTAAATGGACATTGAATTCTGTGATTCTTAGCATACCTGTAACTAACTGCCACTGACAAAACTGCTAGGCCTGCTGGATGTTGCAGGCTATGCTCAGAGCAGTTTACTTTTACTTAAAAAAAATCTTTATAAGTTTCTGTTGGCAGGAACTGCTTACTTTCAAATGTACTGAAACTGAATAATAAGTGCCATTGTATTAGTATTTATCTGTTATAGTGGTCTGACTGAGCAATTGGAATTGCTCAAAAATTTGAGGAAGCTGGAGGTGTGACAAGTTAGACCAGCTAATGGGGTGACCAAGAACTTAATAGCCATTGCTATCAGGAATGTGTTTAGTTTTCTGCATTTCAATCCTTTACAGTTTGTGACCCTATGAAGAAACCTACTCTGGATTTGTATGTAAAAGACAAATGTACAAGAGCTATGGAAATGCAAGCTAGGAGGTTTTTTCATCACCTAAAACCATTCCTGTATCTGAGCCCAAAGGAACTTTTGTAGTTGTGATAGAAAAGAAATGCATCACTAGGTGTTGGTCTTTGTACATTTATTTCTTACATGTTATATGTTATCTTGCAGAAGAAAATTGCCAGGTCCGGAAGTTTGTTATTCCTTTTTTTGGAAAAGTTGGACAAATGGACAAAATCTAAATTTTTACCTTGTGTCTGGATGATTTTCCATTTGGAAAATTGTATTTCAGGATAGAAACCGGTTCTGGGAAACGACATGATTCTGGATAGCAAGGTGGGAAAATAATTGGATGAGCTATGTAAGGTCTTCTGTACTTAACTCGATATTTGGTTATAACACAGAAGCACTTGCCTGGCACATGCCATCCATCCAGGATTTCTGGGGAAATTTGTCACTTTTCCTAATGCAGGTATGGTTTTTATTTTAACCTTGGGAAAAATAGCATTCTCCAGAAAGTCCTGTTGCTTGAATAGCTGCAAATAGCAATTTTTACAATAGCAAAACTAAATAGTAAAGAGCTACTAAAAGAGACTATTATGCAGAAGAGTGACTAGGAGCTCAGCTATGTCTTGGCATGAGAAGCAGAATCATTCTGGGAAAAATATTTGTGGACAAGTAAAGGATTTGTCTGTGCTTGCAAAATGATAATCAACATAGTCAGTGAAGTGGGATGTAAACCACTGCAGGAGATGCCCACAGTACTTTGCTTTGCATTTGATAATTTGCAAAACAGAGCCTTCTTATTTATCACCAATTCTGTCATACTGCATTTAGCAAAAGAAGGCAATTTGACTTTCTCTTATGGATTGAGCTTCCCTGCCAGATTCTGGATCCAGGAGTCCTACTTTCCTTTCAGGAGGATTTTCTGGTATGCTCTTGATTTGTTTGAAACCATCCAGCCAATTACTACTCTTGCTGTTATTAGGTCTGGTGTTTGTGTTTTGAATGAGGATAGTCAGTATAACATTTTATCCACATTTAGCACATTATCTAAATTCTTTTATAATGGGGATTGATTTTTAACCAAAAAGCTAGTGACAGGGTTTTCTTGTTACTGTCAACTCTATCTGGTAATACGTTGTGATACTTAAGTTTATGCTGTACCAGTTTATAAACTCTCTAATCATTTGGTTTGTAAATACTGTTGAATCCATTATAACATTATCAGTAATGCATAAGATAATGAGGAAAGGAGAACATTTTAAATATTGCTTCATGTTTTCATTTACTGATACATTTCCAGGAAAACACATTTTATTCTTAATTGCTTCTTATTAGGGGACAGTACTTAAAATGTTTCAGTTATGTAAGTGTTTTAGTTACATGTTGACACAGGACAGACTGCTGGCTTACAGAGTCATAGATGTTTTGAGTTGGTAGTGACCTTAAAGATCATCTAGTTCCACCCCCCCTGCCATGGATAGGGTCACCTTCCACTAGACCAGGTTGCTGAAAGCCCCATCCAGCCTGGCCTTGAACACTGCCAGGGATGGGGCAGATACGGCTTCTCAGCCTGTTCCAGTGTTTCCCCTTTTCCAGTCAGTGGGGGCTTACTGACTGCCACGACTTCTCAAATATGATGGGTAGTGGCTTAGCCACTTCATCTGCTAGTTCTCTCAGGACCAACAGATGCATGTCGTCAGGCCCCATGGACTTGTGCACCTTCAGGTTCCTTAAATGGTCTCAAACCTGATCTTTTCCTACACTGGGTGAATCTTCATTCTCCCAGTTCCTGCCTTTGCCTTCTGTAACTTGAGCAGTGTGGCTGGAGCACTTGCCAGTAAAGTCAAAGGAAATCTCCATCTGAACTGTGAATCTGTTTTGTGTGACTTAGAGCAGCTTGATCCAAATGGGAAGCTCATAGGCCTGACTTGGCCTGTATCATGTTTCCATTCTTCTCCTAGAAGATGGACAATGACTCTTTGGGGCTTGAAAGGCAAATGTATGTCTTTGTATGTGTGCAGCAAAACCTGCCACCACAGCAACACTATGTAAGAAGTGATGGGAATTGAACAGTAACATGCATCTCACTGTCCACATCTTGGGTGTTGCAGTTGCAGCTTTCCCACTGACACAGCTCACAACTGGGGCATAGGAGTTTCATAGTTGTGAACTGGATGTACAGCTACAGAAATTGGATCATGCAGACTTGAGTTATGTTTCTGTGCAGTACGGCTTGCATTAAGCTAATCTGAAAGCAATAGGGGTGCAGATAAGGGGAGGAAGGTCTTTACTTGAATAAAGAATAACCATCAGGCTTTACACTGGAGACAGTTCCTGTAAGACTTTTGAACAGTCTCCTACTTTGTCTTTGGGTGGGTACCAGTGGGGGATATGTTGTGTCAATTGAAGAATCACTTGTGATGTCTTCTGATTGATTTCCACCTTATTCATAGGTAATTTATTTTGTGCTTTACTCTTCAGTTCATGAATAGTCCCACTGAGGTATAAAGAACAACTGTTTGTGTGCTGAAGTACCTTGATTATTGAGCTAATTATCATCCCTGCTCAGAGCTACCCCACAGTCTTCAACACAGTTGACAGCAGTATGCCAAGATGCTGGCAGTAGTCTTTACCCATATTTTTAGTCTCCCTTTTCTCCCTCCCTGCATGGCAGCATTACTGTAGGTTCTTCTTGCTTATTACCCTCTTTTTTCATGCTGACCCTTATGCTTAGAATTCCTCTCCTAGTGCATCATAAAGCCGTTCTTACTTTATACATATTTGCAAACAGTAACCTGTTTTTCTTGCCTGAATTCCTCTGTAAAACACACATCCTCTGCAACCCTGTCATTGTGTCCATGAAAGAAAAGAAAAATGTTACATATATTAAACTAAAAGCTGTCAATTTCACTGCCTGTACTGAATACCTAATTCACATTCTCTAATTTTGTTGCGTATTTTAAGTTTGCTTGGACAGAGGTCACCTCTTTCAGTGGTTTGCCAAGTACGTAAGTTGATGGTGCTTACTAAATGGTAATAGGATCCTGTTAAATTTTAGCTTTTGCCTTTAATGCTATAACTGTTTTTGGGAAGGGATCAATACAGCAGTATTCAACTCCAAGAGAGGTTGTATTATCACTGCTGTATTCCTCACTGACAGTACTTCTCCGCCCCAGACAAGTAATCTTAAACAGGCAAACTTAAGCCTGTAGATACTACATCCATACTTCCCAGTTACTGTCTTTGAATTGGTTCAAATTAGTCCACATGATCCTCGGATGTGTGCTACAGGGTGTTTTGAGGACAGTGTGAAAGACGTAAGAATTGGTACTTTCTGGACTGTGAAAGATCTTTTGGAAATAGGGGAAAAATTATGCTGTACTGATTTTATATAGTTATTCTCTTGTGTTGTGGGATCCCCTGAGTAATTATCCTGATAAATAGGGCACCATGTTTTTTAATTTGCCAGCTGCAGAGGTGCAAAGACTATACGATTAGTGTATAAAGCTATTATGTAAATCTTCTTTGCCCCAGTTTAAGTTAATGCTCTACATATGGCATGCCTGCTGGGGTGAAAACTCATGTTCACTCCTTACCTAAGCAATGCATAGCAGTGCTGCTCTTGCTGTGTTGATAGGAGAGCTGGTCAAGGGGTTTATAAGTACTGAAGCAATCATTTTGGTTTTTCATGTACAGGATATAGATGACTCACTCCTTCTGTGTTTTAGCACTGACATGAGACTGTTCTGTAAATAGCACATGTTCAGAAATAGGACACCTCCCACCCCCATTAGCTATGAAATCAAGGTAATGTAGTTATTTGATTTTAAAACAAAAAACAGGAGCAAATTTCAACACTAGCAGCAATCTAGCACTGCATTCTGAGGTAAGGGACCAAATTTATTTCCTCTTTCTGACAGTAGGCCATTTTACTAGCTGCCATCAAGGAGATAAAGGGAAAATAAAGAAATAAGGGTGGCTGAGACACAATGGCCAAGAAGATGGACAAAGGATTTATTTTTCCTTTTTCTCTAAAGCAGCATTTCAAGATCTTGCAGATAAAATCTTGAGAATTTCTGAAGGCAAAACTAAGATAGGTAAAATGAGCCTACAGGGTAGTGTGCTGATAGCTGAGGAGTCTGAAAGAAGTTCTGTTATGCTGTATGCATTTTTTGATATAGAATAGTCATGTTGTGACTAAGCATTCCTTGATTGCAAAGTTGAGAAAGGAGGAGAAGTTCACACTTCAATCTCTCTCCTGGAAATTCTAGATTCCTACCGTATTTACCTGTGGTTTACAATCTGGATGTGAAACAGGAAATAAGAAAAAACCCAAAACAAGAAAGAAATCAAGAAGGGAAGAATGGAAGGCAAATCCAGAGTCCTGCACCTGGGATCTAATTAACCTGTTCGGTAAGTGCAGGCTGGGGCAGATCAGGTAGAAGGTAGATTTGCAGGAAAAGTCCTGGAGCCCCTGCTTGATGACAAATGGAACATAAGTTAACAACTTGCCCTTGAAGCGAAGAAGACCAATGACATACTGGGTTGTACTAGCAAGAGTATAATCAGCAGGGTACATGAAGTTGTGAATGCTCCAGCCGTGGCGGGGTTCAAGGCCAGGTTGGACCGGGGCTTGGTCAACAAAGTTCAGTGTGCGGTGTCCCTGCTCATGGCAGGGGGATTGGAACTAGATGATCTTAAGGTCCTTTCCAACCCTAATTATTCTATGATTCTATAATTATCCTCTATTCAGTGTTCGTGAGGCCACATGTATATTACTGTGGCCAGTTTTCGGCTCCCCAGGGCAAGAAGGTCATACTTGTATGTGTCCAGCAGAGGGATACCAAAATGTTTTGGGAAGGGGAGATGACCTTCTAGTAGATTTAGAGGATTCTGATGCTTAGACAGGTTAAGATGGATAACAAGATAGCATATGCTGGCAGTGTTGATTGTATACACACTTACCCTGACTCCATAGTAGAGTATCTGTGTGGTAGCTTAATCCTTTTCCAGATGAGGGGTGAAATACCTCATACCTACTGCATTTAGCATAGACTACAAACATGTATACTGGGTGTTTCTCAGCAGTTGGTACAAGTTAACTACCTGCCTCATGATAGCCTGTGCATATGTCACAGTTAAGAATTAACCTACTTAGTTGTACCTTGCAGCAACACAGCTGCTTTCTGAATCATTCAGGTTCACATGTTAGTATTTTTGTCATACGTTCACTGCCATGAAAGAATGAATAAAATCTGTGAAAAGCCAGTGATGTGAAGATACAGTTTTCTGTATGAAAATATGGAGTAGGTTTAAATGCTCCACAGGTACTGCATGGGCCTCTTCTGTCACTTCTTTACACCTATTTTTGCTAGATCTCCACAGCCCAGTTTTCAGGTTGAAGGGTGTGCCAGTTTCACAAGTTCTTAAACTTTATTCTCTTTTTTTAGGATTAATTCAGTAATTCCCACTGGTGAATGAGATTGTTCCTATTTATAGAATATTCTTCAGCACACATTCAGTGCTCGAGTTTGTCACCAGTGCAGAAGAGTAGATCTCTTTTTAAAGAGAGTCAAAACACATAGTAAACAGCTCTGTAACTTTAAATGCAATGAGAGGATGAGAAAGGAAAAATGAAAACACCATACAGAAATGATTGGGTGGTGATTAAAGGTAATCTGCGTCTGGCCCAAAAGCTAAATGAATGCTCTGCTGTTGTTTTCAGTGAAGATGATAATGTAGGAGAGGCAGGATAGCTCTTGAGAAGGGGTATATATAGAAATGGAAATTAACATTTCTGAGGTGGAAGCAAACTGCAAAGAACTTCATGTGTTAAAACTAAACAGACTTGATAATTCCTACCTTAAAATATTGAAGTATTCAGCACACGAAATTGTAAATCCTCTGGTTAGGGTTTTTTTTAGAATTTATCCAGTAGGAGGTTATTTTCTGTGGCTGGAAAAGGGTATCTGTGGTGTCTCTTTATAAAAATGAAGCAGGGACATCTGCCTGACTACAAACTTGTTAGTTTGATCTGAGGGCATTAATTTAGAACATACTTTGAGGGAGGGGATGTTTACAGGCATGGAGGAGAGAGCAAATGAGATGAAATGTGTCATGAGTTTACCAGAGAGAGGTTGTACTACACTAACCTGCTATCTAACATCACAACTATATTTTTAGGAGGGGGTGGGAGTCCTTATTTATCTGGATTTCAGTAAAACAGTTGATGCACTGTTACATGGGGAAATGCTAGTAGAGATAAAACAAAAGGAAGTTTAGAATAAGGAATGAAAGGTAGGTAAGAGAAATGGCAATGAATCAGTAGGTAAAGTGGAAGAGAATGCTAGACTGGAGGGAGAACAATGCTGTACCTCAAAGGTCAGATTTGAAAATGCTTTATTGTTAAGGAAGTTGGCATGAAAAATAAGAAAGCTGAAGGTTGCTGATGATGGGAAGCAATGGAATAGTGGACTGGAGCAGTGGACAGAAGAATAAGATGCATAGTTTCAAGTGAAAGATCATGCCCATAACATGCAATTGTAACACTCTCTTTTGTATGTTGGAAATGCTATTGCTTGAAAATGTCTGAGAAACAGAAAGGATGGGGTATTACTGTCACCTGCAAGGTGATTATGATCTGTGGCTGTGATGTAAACCTAAAGGAGAGCAAATATGATCTTAAAAAGGATCGAGAAAAGTTTCTTTTGCAAAATAAGGAAATGCCAAAACCATTATACTTGTGTAGTGCAATGCTCAGCTGCTCTGCTACACATCCAGAACTCTAAATAACCTGTTCAGAAAAGGTGAATAGAATTTGGAAAATAAGCAGAGGGGAGGTACCGCTTTGGGTTGTCTGGAAATAGAGGCAGAGGAGTGGTATGCTGCTTTCTGTAAATGTATTGTGGAGAGACTAGGCACAGCACTGGAAAGAGCTATGTATGTTGAAAGGAAGTGCCATCCTTGAGGTCTAAAACATGTTTCCCAAAATACTTCCTGGACTATGAGACATTTAAAGATTTGGTCCTTACCATCGAATGAACAAATTGTTTTCCAAAAGATTCAAGATCATGTTTTTCAGGTCTGTTACTGCTGGCTTAGGGAACTCCCTCGTAAGGTTGCATGTTTTCCTAGAATGGTTGAGCATTGCTACTCTGGGAGAATAGGAGGTTTCTTTCCCTTTTTACCATTTGACCTTGTAACAGAAAAAAATTAGAAAGTTATGATGTTATTTGACTAGGGAGGTAAAAAGTAGATGTTTCATAGAATCATAAAATCAACTAGGTTGGAAAAGACCTTTAAGATCATCAAGTCCAACCGTTATTCCAGCACTGCCAAGGCCACCACTAAACCGTGTCACCGAGGGCCTCATCTACACAGTTTTTGAACACTTCCAGGGACAGTGACTGCATCACTGCCCTGGGCAGCCTGTTCCAATGCCTGATCACCCTCTCTGTGAAGCTGTTCGTAATACCCAATCTAAACCTCCCCTGGCGCAGCTTGAGGCTGTTTCCTCTTGTCCTATTGCTTGTTACCTGGGAGAAGAGACTGACTCCCACCTCACTACAACCTCCTTATCCGGATAGTTGGGTTATTTAATTTGTTGTGGTTAAGTTCAGTTTTGTAAGGAAAATGTCATCTTCTGAGAAAGTGAGAGGGAATCTGTTTTAAACCCTGAACTTTAAACAGAACTGAAAGAGTTTTTGAATCCCTTCTTCCTGACATTCTGATTTGGCATTCATTCAGGATGGTGAGGAAGCTCAGATCTCCACTTTCATAATGACAACCCTCAACTAGTTGCTTTTCAGACTGCTGTCTGATTCCTCTTTACAGATCTTCTAGGTTTTATATCAGTAAAGAGTCATAATTCTGACTAAATTCTCCCTCTTTTTCTTTTTTTTTTCAGTTTTCAATCTCTTCTCATGTCAAAACGCTATTTGTTCTGCTAACCACACTGCTCAATAGCACACTGAGCATAGAATTTAAATGTAAAACAGGTTGTTTCATAAACAGCTGAACTAATGAGGACTGATTTTCCATTGAAATTTACCCTGTTATCCTAATTTACCTCTCTACAAAACATTCTCACATCCCTCTCATATCACCTATTTACTTGGCTGGAGAATTAACAACAGACAGGGTCGCTAGTGCAAACCCATTCGCATGCTAAAGTGCTGGGTAAAGATTGAGATGTAATTACCTTCCTTCACTGGGAACACTCACTTTGTTGCTCTTCCTATGCTTCCTTAGTTGCTGATTTCCACAAAACTAGCAAGAATCCCATCTTTTGAAACTGCTGATGCTCTGTCATATTTAGATAAAATTAGCCAGAAGTTATGAATGGGAAATACCTAGAGAGACAAACATTCCTTTCACAAGAAATGAAGCTGAAGACCTTTAGAGGAAACAAATTTGCAGTCACTTCAGGTCTCGATCATACCTAATAGGAAAGGTGAAAGCCTCTATGTTTTTTCCATCACAAATAATTTTAAAAATACAGCTCTGAAAAGTCTCGTGAGGTAACAAGGTGATGCAGAAAGCTGTGTGTTGCCGGAGAGACAGGTTCTGATTATGTCTCTCCATCTCAATCCGCTTAAAAGTGGAGCTGTCCTGTTGTCTATGCTAGATACTTGGAGGCAAAAAGCATTTCTTTGGAGACATTCAGTATCTGCCTTCTTCAAATCTTATTTCAGATGATAGTAAAGGACTGTCAGATTTTGAGCTATTCCTAGCCAATTGGAAAAAATAAATGAGAGTGACTCTGGAGGCTTACAGAGAACCTACTTCTTTTTCCTGAGTTTGAATTAGTCAGGATCCAAAGCTTTTCTTACTTACATTGTTACTGTATAACACTGATTTGACTGATTCCACTGAATCTGCTCTGCATTTGGTGAAAACTAAGATAAGAATCAGGTACTGTCTTAGTATTCCGGTCGACAGAATCTCAACCAGCCGATCCAGCTTTCTCTAAGCTAATTGAAGGATAAAATTGAATGAAAGAGGACAGATTTTGAGATAATTGGGCTCAGGAGGCTTGCTTTCTCTTTTTAAACCCTTAAAGTGGACAAGCCGTTGATGTTCTTTTAGAAGTGCTTATGATACCTGGAATATCTAACATCTTTTGGAATTACATTTCCTGCTTCTACAAATAAGCTGTGTATAGTGCATAATTGTAAAATGTCAAGCCATGTATTGCTATAAGAAGCTTCATTTTTGAGGCAACATGTATGTTGCCAGGGGAAGGAATCCACATTCTGTAGTCTTAGGTGATTACAGAACAGCTGTTGCAGAAATATAATCTTCAAAAGTGCACTTGCTTTTAAGAAGCAGGCAAGACAATCAATCTTGAATGTGGATAACTCGAAACCAGAAGCATTGGTTAAAATCTAGGTTAATGGTTTTTCTTCTGTGACTTTGCTGATACATGGAGAAGAGACACAGACTTTGGCTCAGTCCACTTTTCTTTGGAAGGCTGTTTTTTTATGAAGGGGTTAAGCAATATGCAAGTGTAAAAAATGTATGTACATGCACTGCATTGTGGGTCTTACGTTTTTTTCCAAACTTTCCCTTTGATTTAATTGACAGCTCTGTATAAATGATTCTAGGAAGAAGGACAGTTAAATGGTAGAGGTGTTTTTCTTGATAGGTATGCTTAAAATAGTTATTGAACTATTATTAGCTTCATGTTTCTAATGGAAAACTTGAAAATTAAGATTGGAACTCAAATACCACTTTTGGAATAAAACCGAGCAAAATGCTGTTTTCAAAATAATAATTTTTACGAGAGCTCATCACTGTTCTGTTTTCCTTAAGTCAGTAGCAAAACTTTTAGCCTTTTCAGTAAGAGGAAGGCTAGGCTGGTACTGGGTATTTCTGGAGATCTCGCTTTTATATGTTGCCTTAAGAAATACTGAGATGGAAATGGAAAATTTTCACATAAGGACAAACCAAACAAGCCCTCTCTTATGTTTTGGGAAACTGGCCAAATACAGTGAAGGTTACTTGGATAACCTTTACTCTGTCAGTGCAGTGCTGCCTGCTTCTCGCATCCCATTTAGCTGATCCATTGGATCTTGGTTTGAATAGCAGTTCTCAGTGAATGGGTGTACAAAGTCTCAAATAATTTTTGTAAGATTGCAGACACCTGAAATTGGAGAAGTGGCTGTAGGTTTTGTGCACTGTATGCAAGAATTTGTACAAATGTATATTTGCAATACACGTGTTCTGTTTTGGGTGTTCTTCACTACCTGCTTCACAGTCCTGTTTGATCTGTATACCCTGAGAAGTGTGTGCAAACTGCAAAGGTACAGTGCAAAATCTTTCCTAGTATGATCTTGCTAAAATCATAGGGTAGATGGTTCAAAATAGCTAACTGAACCCTTTCATCAGCTATTTTTAGAAGCAGGCAAGGACACCCTCCATTTCCCCTCCTGTAGGGGCATGTATAAGGTGTTTCTCCCTCTTGATAGTTCTTGTTTTTGAATGATACAAGAATGAATGAAAGATACGGTATTTCAAATTTGATAGAAGTTGCCTAACAGATGCAGAAGGTATTAGGGACAACAATGAGTAATTGCACAAGCTTTGTTTCTTCAGGAGAACTAATTAAAACACAGGTGAAGTTCAGTTTTAACAAGGTAGCAGTGTGTATTTTGCTCATGGATGTTTTTTCTGAGAAGGGTGAGAACGTTGTAATACCTTCTGAAGAGTGTGGCTAGACCACTAGAGTTACTCTAGTTCTTTTTTCTGTTTTGTGTTCTGGAAGTATTTTTTGTCTATCTGTCTGTTGGAACCTTACTCCACCACATTTTTTTTTCCCGCCTGAGAATTCCTTTAAATTCTTTACTGTTTTTATAAGTAGCTAAAATTGGCTGCATCTCTGCTAGTTCTTCTTTTATTGTCTTTGTGGGCTGGAATGTGTGTTGAGTTATAAACCCTTTGGATTACAGAGAGACCTAATTGCTTACACAACCAGCCTTTTTAATCACTCAATTGGAATGGGTATTTAAAAGTACACACAATTTATAGTCTGATGCCAGAGGCATGCTCATGCTCACATTGCAATGCGACAGGTGATTAATAAAAAATTATATATGTGTAATTGTATAGGCAAAGTATTTTTCTCCTTGTTAATATTTATGCTTATTCTTTTGTGCTCTTGTATGCTCTTAAACTGGTTAAAATTCTTATCTCTTTATAAACTTAGAAGCATACTAAGGAAATCCAGTGGATATGAAATTATTTTGCTTCAGAAATTGTTAACAAACAGCTATTCTCTCACTAGACCATGCATATCAATTTTCTTGCAAAACAACATGATTTTTTAGGGTTTTTTTTTGGTTGCTTTTCAAACCGTTGAGTACTGTTGCTGTGAAATATGACATTTTAAGTAGGCATTGGTCATTCCACTTCAGTTAGATGTAAATAATATCATTGGATTTCCCAACAACTTAAGACTTCGTAGACACCTGAACATAATTCAGTAATGATCAGATAAATGCAAATAGCCTGTTTGATTCCCTTTTATTAAGTTAAAAAAAAAAAAGTAATAAGAATATGGGCTGCACCCTCCCAGCTTCTGTACTGGGAATTATACTACTCGCTTTAGAGGATTTTCTCTCTTGTATGTATAACTCCATTATTTGAAATACATAGAAAGAAGGATTGGGAGCTAAGTATTCAGCCTTAATATTTGTGTCACAAGTGCAGAGGACTGGACATACGTTTGGAGGGATGAAAGTAGCTACACAGATGTTCTTCTAAGCCTTTTAATATTGCATCTTGCAAGTACAGCAGCATCTCAAAGGAGTCTAGGGTTTTCTGACTTACCAGTATTCAAGCTACAGTGATAGCAACTGATAGTTGCTGTAATAAGCTATTTTGTAAGAAGCGTAGTAATACTGACAAGTTCGAGACAATGTGACTGACAGGGCAGTTGGATAGTCATTTATCTGGTGCTCACATACAGTAAACCCCCAAAATAGCTCTTGAGCAGCTGCTGCTCTTTCAGCTGTTCATCTGGCTGCTTCAAGAGAAGCTGTGGGATTTTCAGGTATGTCGCTCTAACCTGCAGCACCAGGTACCTCCTCCTTAGGCTAAAACCACTGTAGGTCAGTTCTGTCTTTGTATTTGCATGCTGAAAATCTGACTGTGGTGTAGAACAGGTTAAAATTAAAGCTGTCTTTAGTTATGACAAGATGGAGAAGGGACAAGCACAAGAGTGAGCTCCTTCTGTTAGCAGTGGAATGGGTATAATTTGAGTTAGGAAAGTTGGTCTTTTTTTCCTTCTGTATTCTAGATGTTATCCTTTTGAAGGAGGATGCTCCCACCGCAGCCTCCTCAAAAATAAGGCCTAGGAGTGTCCCAGCATTGGGGTGTGAGAAGGAGCTCTTCTATTGTGGAGAAAATACATGTAAATATATATATATATGT
>NW_009932431.1:50551-51515 GCF_000696875.1 Nestor notabilis | reverse complement strand
CAAAAAAAACCCCCACCCTGTGTGCAAGATGTTTTCATGCCTATGGTTTAGCAATCTGAGTTCCCTTGAATTTTTTCAACCACATCCCTTAAGGACAGCACCTTATTATGCCAGATAATAGGATTTTTGTGGTGGGTGGCAGATGCTGCTGCTGCATTTGAAAGCATAAATATTCTATGTGAGAAGATCCTCTTGCGAAGGGAAGACTGCTTTCAAACTTCATGCAAGTCATGAAAAAGTGGCTTCAGCATCCCCCCGACAGATAACTCATATCTGTATGTGTTGCACAGGCTTTTAAGTTTGAGTGAGGAAACAGAGGGATGAGGTGTTGATGAGGCAGGTCCACAAGCCGGGAGAAGTACTGGGAAGAGGAGCCAGGTGTCTGATGTCCTAGGCTTAGGCTTGCTTGGTTGGCTTTCTCAGCTTAAGGTTTTGCTGCCTTCTACAACTTCTGTAACTATTGGACTGAAACCACCATTGTTTTTCAGGATTAGTTTGCTCCTGTGAGCTGAATTTGAACCTTTGCTCATGGTGGAAACCATAAGACACCCCAGCACTTGGACCATGAAAGGAGTAGAGTTGCATAGTGGTTATTTCAACTTAGGCAGCTCTCAGAAACATTTTGGGAATAGGGACCAGCACCCAAAGCTCTTCTCAGACAAGTGCTGTAACCAGGAGGTTCATGTCGCAGTCTTTGTTCACTTGGGCTTTTTGTTGCATGAAGGCACCATTTCAGCACACAGGGGTAGAAACTTCTGATTTGCTTCCCTGTGGCCTCTTGCAAAGTGGGCTGGTCTGAGGATAAAGTTTAGATTAATTAGACATGAACTTCAGGCAGCTTTAGCTGAGGGGTGACAGATTTTACCTCTGCAAAGCTTTGCATGTGTTGCCCTTCCCTGGGTCTGCTGGGTGCCCTTGTTTCTATACTTGTAGTGCTAATAATTGCATATCTGAAAATGTCACC
>NW_009932431.1:48950-50520 GCF_000696875.1 Nestor notabilis | reverse complement strand
GGATGCCTCATGCTTTCCTGCCCTGTGTCACAGAGATGCTTTCAGCTATTCAAGCAGAAACATAAGCCTCACTATTGTCAACTGTGGGGCATGCTGTCATTTTTGCGTAGTTATGTTGTTGGCCATTAAATTCTCTACTTGCTTTCTAAATCTAGCTGCAGGACTCAGCTTTGCGGACTTTGGCAGGAGTAAATTCAACAGGATGTGGGTCCATTTCCTCTAATTTCTTTTAAATATGTCCACTAGTTAACTTTTACTGGCTGTTTTCCTGTTCTCATTTCAGGGACGGGGATGAAGCAGGGGGGAATGGACCAGCTGACACTGTGGTACTGTTGATCCCTCCTCTTGCAGCTGCATGTTCACCTCATCAGTGGTAGCCACCTAATGGAGAAGCCGAAGTCAGAAACCTCCTTAAACCATGCTCCATCTGATGTCATGATAGAGGATCCAGCTCCTCCAAAAATGGGGATTCCCCTTATCCTATGACCTAATTCACTCCCAGGTGTGTGTCTCTGCATAGACCATGGCACGTATTGGAGGGTGCTGAGGGTTTGGTGTCCTCTGCTCTCCTCCCTTGACACATTCCCTGCCCAGAACTGGGGTTTATGGATTCCCAGTTCATGACCATGTTTTTCTCTGCAAGTCTTCAATTTCATGCTGCAGGGTTGAGGGTGTGGAGGAAAGAAGCCGCCGTAGGCAGAGCTGGAGAACTGTCACTTCTTCCAGCCCTTTGGTATTAGGTCTGGGTCTGCCCTTCCCGTGGGGCTGACCCCCTTGTGAGTGGGGCAGGGTAAGGGGAGAGGAATCTACCTGGCACAGAGGTTCCTTTCCTATCCCTGCAAAGACCTGAAGCCAGCTACTTCACAAGCTTAATGCTCCAAACTGGTATTTTAGTGGGGGTGGAGGTTATAGGTCTTCTTGGATCCTTAAAAACTTGTAAGTAGGATGGGACTCAACTCTTATTGGCTGCAGCTGTTCTTAACTATTTCTTGTATTTCAGATATTAAATATAGGCCATTATGACAGATTTCATACTTCCCTTTTTCCCCCTTATCCACACATCCCTTTTTCCCCCTTATCCACACTATTGCAAATTGCCCTATATTCCCCCAAAATGTCATTAGTTACTAGCCCTAAATGAGAAAGAGAATTTTGTGTTTACTGGGTATTTAAACATTTTTTACCACTGGTTTGTATTCCAGAAAGAAAGAAAAGAGGCTCATTTCTTACAGGAAAGATATTACAAAATGCTGACCTCCGAGAGTATCTAAATATTTCATTTTGATAATGCTGACCTAGTCTGCTGAGATAACGTTGAATTGCTTCACTTCGGCAATACAGAATGGTTTTGTTTTGAAAATGCCATAACTATAATTTGCGATAAAGTGAAATATAAGAAATATAGCCTGATCTTGAAAGAAGCATCTCTTCAAATACAAGTCAAAGCTGAATGAATCACAATGATAAACGGGATAGAAGAAGGATACTTCCTTATCAAAAGGAAGTATTTAAGTATTATTGAAACAAAATGGAAAAATAGATGCAATCTGTTTCAGCATTTTCTCAGTGA
>NW_009932431.1:40322-48919 GCF_000696875.1 Nestor notabilis | reverse complement strand
GCAATATGTTGTGATTTCAATAAGAATGATGCCCCAGCTGTAAAACTGTTACCTAGAACTTCCTTACTGCTCAAATCTAACATTTTTCTTGGTGAGGGTGGCACACTGTAGGAAGGATCTTTTTAAGATGAGATTTTATCTTCTGTCTAAAGCGTAAGTTTCTTTTCCAAAGGAAAGGTCTGGGCACCTTCACTCATCATGGGAAAGAGGCAGGATCCTCCATTGGTTCATCTCATCCTAAGATGGTGTTTGGATACATAGCATGAATCACCTCATAAAAGGTCATTCTTTTCTACAGCTGTCTCAGTTTACCTGGGTGACCATGTCTTACTGACGTTAATGGATTAGGTCACCTGGAGATCATCATGTTTTATGGACTGGACCAGAGTGATTCTCTTTTCTGATCTTTGAACAGCAGCAGGACACAGCAAAGCTGCAGCAGGACCAAGACATCCCACCTGAACTACAACACAGCTGGGAAATGCACATTTGAACCCACCAACAGTCTCCTTGGGATGGTTTATACGCAATGTCCCACTATGTATTGCCCTACAGATTGAGTAATTTCACCAGTAGTTTTTAGTGTTGAAGAAGTCATGGGGTGGAAGCCAAAAGCTTCCACAAGTTCAGACTGGACTATCTTCTCCCCTTCCAGTAATCTGTGAACTTCACTGAGACAACTGCCTCTGTGAACCTCAGAGGAACCTGAGCAAACTGGCTGGAGTAAGAAATACTCAGGGTTCCTTTGCCAAATACAGGGCTGTCTTGGGATGTGACATAGATATTGAGATGCTACCATAATAGAAGATAGCAACAGTGCCCCATAAAGCCTCTGGAAGAACATCGACATTTCTGGTGTTAAAACTGTAAATCTTAGTTTTTACTCTGCGATTTTTCCTTTTTTATTTCTTCTTGCAAGAAAGAGTCCCTTGCACACTGGTGCCCCATCAATGGAAGGAGTGACGGATTTTTAGCAACATCAGTACTACGAATTAACAGCCTTCATAAAATTCATAGGTTAGAAAGGGACTGAAGGAAAAACACTCTGCAAAGGTTACCAGGCCAAAGCCCTGGGGCAACTGAAAGCTAAATTAAAAGGGGAAAAAAAAAGAATATCCCCTACTAAACCAAAAACCAAAACCCTAATGAAAACACTAAAAGCAATGATTAATATGACAACTGGGCAGCTTTCCCTGAAGACATGAATTCCCATCAGGGTAATCAAATTTGTCTTAAAAATGATAAATAGTGCTACCACTAACCTAAAAATGTACCTTGATCACATCAAGCTCAATCTCTTCAAACACTAGCTGCTTCATTTGAAAAAAAAAAAAAGAAAAAGTATTTAAATAAACAAATAATATAAAACAAAACCCACAGTCCCAACACAGATTTTTTCAAAGTTACCTCAGTCTTTTTTGGCTGTTCAGTCCACTCCCTGGTGTCCAGGTGTAAACAATTCCCAAAAAGAGACGTCTGTATCCCTGAATTCCAGAAAAGGTAGCGCTTTGTCTTTCTTTCTCAAAAAGGCTGTCTTTATGCTGAGTTTCTCAAACAACCCAGGGATGTTTAGGCCTTTTGATTACTTTTCCCCTCCCCCCCCCTTTTTTTTTTAAACATTACCCTCTACTTCCATTGGTGGCTCTTCATTTCTTAATGATATTCTTCTTCCTCTTACGTAAGGCTATCTCATCTTCTTTTCCACTGCCTGTTCCCCACAAATCCCACAGTCCTTGGCAAACCTTTGTGCTTCATACCAATGCTCACTGCCCGCCTTGGCCCCTTTGGAGATGGACTAGGTCTACCACGGCTTTCCAGACCAGGATGAAAAGGGATATTTGTGAGCATGGTCATGCAAGACGAGTCAGACACCACGTACGTCCTTGATGAGAAATCCGTGCTCTTAGCTTTTGTTCATCAGTCCTTTCTCTTGCTCTTCATTTGGAATCTTCTTCCCTGCAGGTCCCTTCTTGTAGCATCTTGTGGCTTTTGGAGGAGCAAGTGGGGCTAGGTGAAGACCATGGAGAAAAGGAAGATTTGCTTGGACCTCCTACTACCCAGAAAACCAACTGGAGGGCTTCGTCTTTGCTATGACTGTTAGTTAACTAGTTGAGAGCAAAGCCAGGCAACACTAGCTTTGCTGTCAAAATCACTTGTATTTAGGCTGATTTTCAAGCCTAGGAAGAAGTTCTTCACAGTGAGGGTGATGAGGCACTGGAATAGGTTGCCCAAGGAAGTTGTGAATGCTCCAACCCTGGAGGTGTTCAAGGCCAGGCTGGACAGAGCCTTGGGGGTCATAGTTTAGTGTGTGGTGTTCCTGCTTATGGCAGGGGGGTTGGAACTAGATGATCTTAAGGTCCTTTCCAACGCTAACTATTCTATGATTCTATGTTTCTCCCTTTCTCTCTTTGTTTCTCTGTCAGCCTGCAGCCCTGATCCTGACACTATTGAGCTTTGTATTTATGTTGTAGAGTGCTGCAAAGGAGACAGCTGGACAAATAGACTTTCAAGCATAGTTCCTACCTGTCCTCTTTTTTATTTAGCTAGACACCTACTTAAACCTTCCGTACACTTGAGAAACGCCTTTGTAGGAGAGATGACAATAATTTACCCTTCCCAGGCAGGAGGTGGTGCCTTTGACACTAAAGGAAATCAGTCCCAGTCAACTGGCTGCAACCTGTCAATTCAAAATAGAAGTGGCTTTTGAAATTTTTTTTGTCTCTGCATTTCATCACTGGTTCTCAATAGCAGAACTAAATACATTGTCCCTCATCATCCCCATAAGCTCCCAATTGTTTAAAAATTTGTATTTGGCATGTTTTCCCTTTTCTTGCTAAAAATGAATAACAGTTTGTCATTTAAAATCTGTCATGGTAGCAGCCGCGAACAAGTGAGTAGGTGCCATCCTTCAAGCTCTGCCCCCAGGATCTTAATGATGGTCTTATGCCAATTAAAGAAATCTTCCTGCATTTTATGCAGAGTACATTCTAGGATTACACGATTCTATGATTCTATGATATGGGCTTCTTGAAAGTAAGTAGGCACCTATAAACATTGGCACATGAAGGGCATATGAGATGCACTTGGAGAGCACAGCTACAGTTTGGCAGGATGAGCAGGATTTCTGCAGAGCTCCTGCCTCAGTGGAGACAAATGGCCAACAATAATCATAAAAATGCATCTGGCAGCAATGCTACATCACCTGAGAGGCATAAAGTTACAACTTTGCTATGGAATAGCAACCCCCCAGGCTGAGTGAACTGCCAATTGCCTACTTGTTAACACTTATTTCCACTCCACACTGCTCGCTATCTTTTTTCCTTTTGTTATCCAAGTGATTAAATAATTAGGTCAAACATGGAGCTATTGTTTATCACTTGTTTTTCATTTGGACTCTTGCTGCCTTTGGTCTGATAAAGGGATTATGTTATTGGATGCTTTTTATATCATCAAGTATAACAAAGAAATTATCTCTCCCAATAAGTTATAGACCTCTAAATACATGTGACCTTGTTAACTACGACGGGATCTACTGGGATCTTCAAGTATTCTCTGAAGGCCTATGTGAATTTAGTTTTAAGATAAGGGACACATCACAAAGACAACAGATAGACGACCTGCTGGCAAGCACAGTAGGATTCATGAGGAGTAGAGAGTTCCCTCCTGCACTCTCCAAACTTAGAAGACTTGTTTCAGCAAAAGTGGGATTCAGGGAGGTGAAAGGAAAAAAACCTTTGAATTTTACCCCACAGTTTTATATGTATCAGTCAAGCAGTGGAACAGGTTGCAAGAGAAGTTCTGAAGTTCTCATCATCCCCAGAGGTTTTCAAGACCCAACTGTACAAAGCCACGAATAACCCAGTCTGATTTCAGAGCTCATCCTGCTTTGGATGGACCAGGCACCTCCTGAAGTCCCTTCCAACCTGAGTTATTCTTGATGTTGTGATATCCAACTCTGTAACTTGGAGCTAGGCCACATCATACGTCTTTAAAAAAAAAAAAAAAAAAGCATCTGGTCTTGATTTAGAGAATGTAAACAAGGTCATATTTTAGATAGCAGTTGCATCCACCCGTAACTAATCTCCCATCATATGGTGAGGGCCATATGTCATGCCATGTGGTGGTAACCAAATGGGAGTGAGATTATTGCATCCTCTTTCATCTCCAGGATATATCCTCTCAATGGAGAATCTGTATTTCTTTAGTGAAGTTGTTCCATTGATTGAATTAGGCTTGCCATTGAAAGAATAATTCTGTGAGTAATTACTACTTTGGACCTTTCTGGTTTTCACCACCATTAGGGGTTTGTTCTGTTGTTGAATCTCACATGAAAGCATCTCTAAAATATCAGATACCATCTGCCATTGTATATCTTTATCAACTAGGACATGACGGTCTTTTAACCTTCTCTATCACATCTGAACTCAATGTGCTCAGCCTGGGTCTTGGCAGGTATCCAAAACCCAATAGGACAAGGAAGGCTTTCCCTTGTTGCAAAGCCCCTATAGGTCCAAGTGGTCTGTAATGATTCACAAATGATTCAAGTAAGCCAGTGCTAAGTGTTCCTCACTTGATTTATAGGTTTACCTTCAATGATTGCAGCTGCTTATGATTTCAAAGCAAAACCAGCTGACACAAGACCAAGGTGAGCTTCTCTCTTAGTCAGAGGGCACATAACTCAGAGAAAACCTTATGGTGCTGTGGGAGTCATAGAGATGAGTCACCATGTCAAAGAGCTGAGGAATTAAAGGATGGAAGAAGTTTTATAAAGAACATATATTTGTCTGTGCTCCGCTGCAAGAATTTCTCTTCTCTCAGGTAGAACAGGCTGAAATTATATCATGTGCTGAACCATTTCCAATCTTCTGGCTGATCTTCATGTAGCTGGATGAATTCTTGCTCTAGACCTATAGGTCCCTTTGCATCCCATGGCTTTGAGAGCAGAATTCAGCAAAATTCACAGGTCTGTTTAGGCATTGATAGCTTTTTAACAGCTAAAGATGAGCCAGAGGTCATTACTCCCTTACAGGTTCTGGACAGAAATGGATACTTACAGAAAGCAGTTTACTCCATAGTTGGATATGTATCTAAGATAGGTTAGACCAGTTTCTCTTTGGAGACATCAGTGGCTGTAAAGAGTTCCCATCTTGCTCAGATATCAATGCTAAATTTCTAGACACACAGTTCTTAGAGATGATGTGATGCTACCTCACACTTGCCTGAAATCAGTGGGAGGGCATGTCCTGAGACTTCATTGACTCTGAGGTAGGTGACTAATTACTTACATGAATCCAACTCCTATCCTTTCTCCCACTTCACACCGTGTAATAACTTGTTAACCCTGTAACATGATGTCAAGACATTCTCCGGGGGATGGACTCCGCTCTTTCCCCAGAAAATACCTTTTGAGAAGTTCACATATTCCAACCTTCTTTGGCTGTGCACTTGACAGAGCATTGCTGTCTTACACAGATACCTGGGGTGTTGTTGGGTTTGGAGAAGACTGTTTCTAAATGACTGACTCTTTAAACTGCTCACTGGCTGGTATGTTTTAGCCTTTGCTGTGCCCTGACCTGCAGGGTATGCTTGGACAATGCTAGGAGCACCTTACCTTGTCTGGGAGACCATGGGACCTAGGTGGCTCAGTGTATAATGGGGTATCAATGTGACCACAGACTCTAGGGCCTCCATGAGCTGAGAGGGTGGCAAAGTCCAGCTCCTGTTTGCAGAAATGCAAAAAGCTTTACATGACGAGCATTGTGTGCTGTAAACTTCTTCACACCAGGATTCCTCCTTTCAGCTTTGGAGACCTGTTTCTCTGGGCTTGCTCTGATCATCCTCCACCCACAGTTCTGTGGTCTGGTAGCAACCAGGAGAATTTGCCTTGCCTTCCTCATTGCCAAAATCATCAAAATTATTTTCCCACTCACTGACAATCTTCAAACTGCTGGGGGGTCCCCTTTACTCACCCTTGCTCCACTGAAGCTTAGGGAAGGTGTGCTTTTTCCTCCTCCAGCACTCCCAAGAGACTTGAAGGGTTAAGCCAGCAGGACTGGGTTGCCACCGGACTGGGAAGGGCAGATCATTTTTCCTGCCTGTTAAGTGCTGTGGCATGTCATGAATGTATTTGTAACATAAGCCAGAAAAACAGTCTGTGGGTGCTATTAAGATAGCCCTGACAGTGAGTCCAGGGCCATACTCAGCACTGAATATGATCCTCTGCTAAACACAAAATGCACACGTCCTTGTTATTCCTCCTCAAGCAACACTCCCACCACCTCTCTGACGCCCTCCAGGAGCCAAGGTCTTGTGATGGTCTGAAAACCACAGTCAAAGGATGCTTTGTGCCCCCAGAAATCTTAAAAATACAGAGATGGCTTTGACATGCCTCCTGCCTGAATACCTGACTGCTATCTAGAGTGCATGGTTTGTAAATAACTGCACTGGGAGAGGGATTGTTACTGCAGCCTTGTCTCTGTGATTGAAATTGACTTCCATGTCAAGAAAACAACAAGATTCCAGCTTCCACATGCTTCATATATTTGGGTATATTTTGGGACAGACTGCTTTGATGGCGGATGATGGTTGGGATATGACAGGGACTCTCAGATGACTTTGCTCTTGTAGCAGATTTTAACTTTGTTTTCACCAGTCACAAACATCAGTATCTTTATGCTGCTCTCACTTTACCCAGAGGAGTTGGACCAAGTCAGAGCATCACGCAGGGGTTTGCTTGGTTTCTTGAAGCACTCAACATGCACAAACCCCAGCTCTGCCCAGGGTGACTGACTTCAAAGAGTCATGCCCTTCTCCCACCCTAACATCTTTCCTCTCCTATGAACACCTGCAAGAAGCAAGCAGATTTAAGGATAATACGGCCAACCCTGGGGATAACCATCCTTCACAAGCTGGCTTGGCTGTGACTAACCTGCCCAGTGCTGAACTTTTAGTTAAAGTGATTTTTCTGCTTTCTTACACCCTTTTCTCTGGTAAGCCTGCTACTCTGCTCAGAGCCCCTCATGTGGTCTGTCCTGTATACTCTTATCTCTGGGGCACCTTTCTAACTTCCCTCTCCAGATTATTTCTGTGCAACTATGATGCTTTTATCTAATTAGGGTATCTATGTAGCAATTTCCTCTGCTTGCTGTTTGCTTTTGCCTCTATGTGGCTTTTTCAGGTTTGTATGTCAAGTTGCATGCATAAATGCCTTTCACCCCTGACCGGAGGATGCTGGGTCCAATGGCTGAGTTTACAAGCTCTGGGCAGGAAGAAGAAAGATTAACCTGCCGTATTGAGGGAGCAGACATATATCGGGCAGGTAGCAAGCAGGCTGGGAGGGGATGAGGGCTGCTCTGGCTGAGCATCCTAGGCACAGCAGATTGGGGGTTGTGGTTGTCCTAGGAAAAGGGTGGCAATAACGTCACCTCCCATGGTGTGGAGATCCCTGCGGTGAATCTGTTGGTCTCTAGATCTCCTCTTGTGGCAATTTGCTTTATACCTGGATACCCACTGAACACAGATTTTTGTGGGTGGGCTGTGTATCCCACTGCATGCAGGCATTCCCCTTCTCTCTATCCCTCCCATAATTGTGGACTTGGCCACTGCTGTTGTGTTCTGTGGCTCCAATCTGGCTTATATGCAGCTCTGATAAGAGTGTAGGACCAGAAATACAGGTGTCTGCTAGAGCAGGATGGCGAAGGCATCTCCACGCAATTCTGCATGGGCTGTCCCAGCCTTTTCTCTTCACTTACTTACCCAGCTCTGTGCTGGCATCCCTGGTCTAGTGGAAGATGTCCCTACTCATGGCAAGAGGGTTGGAACTAGATAATCTATAAGGTCTCTTCCAACACAAACTCAACCAGCTACAATTATATGATCCAAGCCAAAAATTGCTCCCTGCTGGAGCTGGAAATCTCTTTTTATCATAGCAGATGTTTCTTTACAACATCTCCTGCGTGGCTGCTTACTGCTGTCACTTAACTTTTCTTTTTAAAGAAAATGCTCCACCAACTGCAAGATCCAAACTGCCTGGTTTGTTGTGGACTTGATGTACATGTTTAAAATCCTCCTTTCCTGATGTTTCATCAGGGCTGAGCCCTCCTGCAGACTTACCTCCCAGGAGGCTGCAATTTTCTTTCCCCTTGACCTGACCACTTGTTTTCAGAAGTGTTGCACAAACCCAGTATCTTTGAGAGCTTCAGCTCTGTTCTTGAAAGTGGCTGGAACTGGCCAGTGGTTAGCACAGACAGAAATACGCACGGCCGGTGATAAAATAAGATTCTTTCCCTTAAAATCCAGCCAAAAACATAACCCTCTGAAGTGCACTGTTACAGCCTATATTGTTCCATCAAGCCCCGTAACTTCAACATTTGGAGACAGGAAACTAAATTTAGGTGTGTTACTATTTCTATTTTAATATCCTGAAATTGTCTCAGAGTCTGATGCTGGATTTTGCATTCCTCTACTCCAAGTTTCTCCCACTCAGGAGTCCTGCCTCGATGGAGGGTCCCGTTATTATTAGGGCCTCCCAATCCCTGCCCAGTTTGATAGGATGGGGAGGTTTTATTATGGTGATAAAAATCAAAAGTGAAACTGGT
>NW_009932431.1:28169-40304 GCF_000696875.1 Nestor notabilis | reverse complement strand
TTCAGCAGGTGATGATTTTAATGTGTCAAGGTCCAAATTTGTGGCTTCATGTCTTCCAACTTAAGCTGTCAAGGTGGGGCTTGAACTCACTGCAGGTCCCCTCCATAGGCAATGGAGAAAGTGGTTTGCCCCCTAGCTTTTGCAGGCAGAAAGCTTGACTAATGCCTTTGGTGCCTTGGGAAGGTGCTTGATGGAACGTGGAATAATTTTTACCCCAAGTGGCAATAAGAATCCCTCGCCTGGCTCCTGTGATGGGATTTGTCAGTGGGGGCTTGAGGGGGGCTGTGCTTCTGGACCATGCCTTGGAAACATGCTTGCTTGCAGGCTGGGCTGAGCATCTCAATACAAGGTGCTTCAGCCATCAATTCTCTCCTAGACTGGTGTTCTTTCTTTGCATGGGACCAAAGTGGCTGGTGGACAGCAGACACGGGTCATCAGCCCCTTGGAGGTGAGTCCCTTGGGGATAAGGACTAGAACCACAGGGTTGTGCAGCTGCAGCAGCATGGGCATGAAACTAATTTCCCTCTGCCAGGACATACATGGACTTACTGCTTTGAGTTATGCTTAAGTCCTCCAGGTCCTGCAAGACCTCAAACTGGGCAGATGAAAGACACTCTTGGGAAACTTGTGGCCCTGCTGCTTTAGAAATAACAAAATAACCGTGGCTGCAGCATTTAATGACTTTTTAGTGCTTAGCCAAGCAAACGTGCTTTTTACACAGGGTATCTTTTTTTTTTTTTTTTTAAAAACCTCCTCTATCTATAATATTCTAAGGAGATAGATGAAAATGTAGTGGCTCCTAATAAAACAAGAGTTAGCACACTGTGGAATGGAGGTATTATACCACAGAAAACATCAACACCCTGCAGTTAGAATAGGCAAAGACTGGTGTTTCTCATTTTGAGTGCCATGGAAAGCAAACACATTAATTTTTATTTCTCTTTTTTTATTATTTTTTTTCCTGGTTGATATAATGCCTCTGTTGTATTTCTGGGCACATTGTTATCAGGAGCCAGGATAAAGCTACCTTTATGCAAGCCATCCCTGACTTCCCTGCCAGCTCCACCCTCCCCACAGTGGAAGGTCCCTGCTTGGCTTCAGTTAGTAGCTATGTCGTCCTGGTCACCTACTCAGCTTACTCCCTCTTTCATTGATCTCCACCATCACAGTCTTCCTGAGCTTTGTTTGATGGTTCTGTTTGTTTCTGCTTTGGTCCTCATGTGCCAGGACTGCAGCAAAGCGTATGTTCTTGGTGGGATTTTTCCACTGGAGAAAGGGAGCTGGGTGCTGACGCAATCATGACAGCTCAGAGCCCTGACTCATGCAGTTGCACTTAAAAAGTAATTGAAATTAACTATTTTCCTGCTTTGGGGCCTATGAGATATTTTTTATTCTTCGCGTTTTCTTCCCACGTCAAGGTTGAAATTAGTTTCTAGAAAAAAGGCCTGGCTTTACTAAAGATTGTTAAGATGAAGGTATCTGTGTGATAAGTCATAACAAGACCGTTTTATGCTTTCTTATGAGCCTTTCTAAAAGGGGCCTACGAGAAAGCTGGAGAGGGGCTTTTACAAGGGCAGGTAGGGATAGGACAAGGAAGAATGGCTCTAAACTGGCAGAAGGGAGATTTAGATGAGATCTGAGGAAGTTCTTCCCTGTGAGGGAGGTGAGACCCTGGCACAGGTTGCCCAGAGGAGCTGTGGCTGCCCCATCCCCAGGTTGGATGGGGCTTGGAGCAACCTGGTCTAGTGGAAGATGTCCCTGTCCACGGCAGGGGGTTGGAACTGGGTGAGCTTTAAGGTCCTGAACCATTCTAGGCACAAATTTTGCTGAGGCTTTATACCTGCATCTTTCCTCCCAGCCCTTCATCTGTTCTTCATTATTCATCTCTGATGACCTTCTTCAGTGTGGTCTGCTTGTCCTCTTGGCTTAGTGGGGGTCAGAGGTCTGACTCAATCTTTTTTCTTTCCCTGCATGCTCATCTTGTTTGGATTTTTTTTTTTTTTTGAAAAGGCTGCAGTGGGAAGCTTGGGTCTTATGGCGCATGGCAGGCATTTCAGTCTGCAATTATCTTTCGGCGCTGCTAATTGGCTTCGAGTGGAGCTCAGAGTGTGCTTGTGGCTTTCCTCATCTTTGGCTCTTTGCTATGGTTGTCAGCCCTTTATGAATCCCCTAGTGTTCAGGAAGAGCTGGAGCAGTTCTCACACTGTTTTCTCTCTCTTCCTTCACATTTTCCCTGGCATTCTCCAGGTTGTCACTTCCAGCCCACGATGCATGTTGAAAACATTATGTTCCACAGGTTTATTTTGCATTGGATGTGAAAAGAAGATTAGTTTCTAAAATAAATCTTCTATCCCTTTTTCCTCTCCTTACTGTCTCCTTTGCTTCTCCCTGCAAGCCTGTAGTTTTGAGGTTTCTCTGCTTTTGTCAATGTCCCAACAACTTTCAGCTATTCAAGTGTGTCAGATACGCATCAGGGTGTTTGGGTCTCATCACAAGGAACTTTCCAGTGAAGGCATAAACCCCTTTAGGAAACAAACTTTACAAAATACTGTATATAAAGCACTGCCTGAGGGAAATAAGTTACAGAGCAGAGAGGCAGCACAGGCTTTGCTGTTTGTGATAATTTGTATTTTTGCAAAGAGAGCATAAAAGTACCATGCTAGTGGTAGAAACAATTCTCCTTCTTTTTGCACAGAGAGAAAACAGCAGTTTAATAAAGACTGTGTATCTATTGACTTTGATTAGTAAGATCATAAATAACCCATAGGATGATCTGGACTGCTGCAGAATGTAAGGTGGAGATGTCATCCAGTGAGTCTGACAGCAGACTGTGTAATGTGGCGACTTAGTTTCAAGGACCTAATTCTCATTTCTTCCCCAGTAGCAGTATTTAACAACAAAATTAGAGATGGCACCCAAATCCCACATTTCAAGGGATAACCTGCCCTGTTTCCAGAGGATTACTTGCCATCACTATGAAAAATGTGCACTATGTACTTTGAAAGTGTCTAAATTCACTTTCTACTTCCTCACACTGCTGGAGTTCGCTTCTGCCTTTTTATTGTAAATCTAAATTACAATAAATCTAAATTAGATTTGTGTAAACTACAATTGAACTACTTCTGCAGGAGTCCTGCCTATGACAGGGGAAGTATGTGACCCGAGAGGGCTCTTTTATCTTCAGCATGGTGTGATATTCCACAGTGTTTTGCATTGTCTTTTGTCTCAACTTCTGTCATGCCATGTATGATTGATTTGCTTGCTTTCTACAGGGCTTTGCTCATTATTTTGTTATCTCTATTTGGGCACCATTGTGTTTAAATCAATGAAGTCATCAGCTCAGTGTTCAATGGTCATAAAAAATAAAGTAGGAGCTTGCAGGCTGTTATTTTGAGATCAGACACATTTGTGCTTACTTGGCTGGTGGCCAGGAGACCATAAATGTAAAATGGGACAGTATAGTCTTCCCTTGACTATTACACTCTGGTTTTATGTTCAAAACTACGTAGCAGAAATAGAAAAGGTCTAGACTTGAAGCTAAAGAAATGCTATGATATTTCTGTAGCAAGGGACTTCAAAAATGATCCTAATCAGTCTCGAACAGCTTCCCATAGCTGCGTCTCTGTTCTGCTTCCCTGGAAATATACTTACATTACAGCAACTAGAGAGGATAATGAGGCCCAGTAATTGGAAGTGAGACTAATGTGTTAACCTACAGCCCCAGCCCAGTGCAACTACAGGCTGAGTCTGCTCGGGGTTATGCCATTTTGCACAACTACACCCTTGGCTGGTTCATAACAAAAACAAAGGCAAGAGAGCTCATATATGTAGTGTTTGCAGAGTGGGATGTTCCCACATCCCCATCTTCCTTACACAGGTCCAGCTCCTCATAGAGTCATAGAATGATTTGGGTTGGAAGGGACGTTTAAAGTCATCTAGCCCAACCCCCCTGACATGAGCAGGGACATATTCAACTAGACCAGGTTGCTCAAAATACCATCTAACTTGACCTTGAACACTGCCAGGGATGTGGCAGCCACAGCTTCTCTGGGCAATCTGCTCCAGTGTTTCACCTCCCTCATCATAAAAAATATTCTTCCTTACATCTAGTCTGATATGTTCTCTTATGTCCTGATTCATTAAGGGTTTCCACATCTTTGATATTGGTCTGGTGAAGGAGATGGTAATCCTTATGTACTCTACCTCAAAAACACAGCCAGCACTGGATATTTTCAATGAAAAATTGGGGTCTTTGAAGATAATGCTTTCCAAAACATGTCTGCTTTTCACCGTGAAATGTGCAATCTGCAAGAAGAAACCAAATATCTCCTTTTTAATATTTCTCAGGTGATTTTCTGAATTGTTAGTGTGGTAGGCTGTTGCCGCTACCTTTCCTTGTGGATAGGCTTCTCTACTAAGGCTGCATCTCCCAGGGCTTTTCTGTGATCTCAGAGAGCAGAAAACAGGTATCTCTGCAAAAAGTTATCTCTGGATGTATTCTTCATATTCTCTGGACATATTCTCAAGGGCTGTCTTGTGCCAATGAGATGAAAAGTGTAATGTGACAAAATTTATGTGTGTGGATATGTGTGTGTGCATTTGTAAGTGTATACATATACGTGTACATGCATGTGTGCGTGTTGATGCCTGACATGCTGCCTATCCCATGGCACAGCTCTTGCCCATGCTGGTAAACTCTTCTCATAGATTCACGTCTCAAAACACACACATGATAAAGTTGTCCAGTTCATATTGTCTACTGGGAACTGTTTCTGCTCTGGAACAGTGTAAGGGCCCTTATTAGCATGACCATGGAGCTTGTTAGCAATGAAATGGCCTGGATGGCTATGCAATACAAGTGCTTTGTAGACTCCAATGTGATGGAGAGTGCTGTGTTTAAACTCAATTAAGAAAGAAATGGACTTGCTTCTGTCAAGGGAGCAGTTTCTGAACAGCAAGTACAGGGAGCAAAGCTTGTTGGAACTGTCTTTCAATTATCACTTCACATCCTGTCTGTGATTTCAGAAACAGCAGGTTCTGCTGAACTGGACAAAAATCCAGTGTGGAGTGGAGTTATGTCTCATTCTAAAGAAAAGACAAACAAAGTTAGTCCCAGTCTCACACCTTTAAAAAGAATTTTTTTTTTTTTTTTTTTTTACCTTCGGAGGGAGATTATTGTTGCATTCCCTCTCTTAAAAGTCATAGATGAGAAGGAAACAGGGTTTCTGATAATGACACTGAACAGAGTTTCAGGTGATTTGGGTTCAATTTGTGTTGTTTGTGACCCACCTGGGAAATAATCCCTCTCTGGACTTTAATTCCCAAATCTATTTAGGGAGGACAAAAATTCTTCCTTTGTTTTCCTTGCACCAGACCTCAAATGCCTGTTGACTAGTGCAATGTGTTCCCCTTCCTCCTCTTCAGCTGGCTGTGAGAGTCTGGGTGATCCCACCATATAAACTGCAATTTCAATAAAGCCAACCAGCTGTTCCTGAAGATGACACTTCCAAAGCCTCCCAGAGCTCCCAGCCTTTATCAAATACTATAGCTCCTTGGAACAACTTCCTGGGCTGCTTCTCTCCGCTGTCCTCTGCTAATGGCACACTCATTCTCACTGGCTTTCCAAAGGTGTGGGATGGTAAAGTGTTGCAGAAATTTTGTCACAAAAGTGAAGCCTTTTCATATAGAAGAGCTTTGTCTACCCCAAATCAACTGGCTCATTCTGTGGCTTGAGGAACCACACTTCTTCTTGAATTTGATTTTACCTTGGAAATGTTCATCCCTGAAGAAAGAGCAACAGAATGTATTGCTGCTGCCAACAGTCAGACCTCCACTGCCAAGGGCAAAAGGTTGCAGGAATGATTTGCAAAGAGTCTGCAGCCCTGGGTAAGATGAAACAGGCCCTGTTTCAAATTGGGCTTGTTGCTTCAATACAGGCTAACCTTCCCTCCTTCTTCAGCCCAGACTAGCATAACGGCTCCTTGATGCAAACGAAAGCAGATGTTCATATAGCCTGAATGTCATAAACATACTCCTTAGTGATAGGTCACCCCAGAGGTTACAGAGACGCCTTGTCAAGATGCCAACAGCCTGAGAACACCTACAGCCAAGATCAGCACTTGTTTAGTCTTAGGTGCAGACAGGATCATGCTTTCATTTAAGTCTTTCCCTCTCCTTGCCTTTCAGGACTTCCGAGAAGCAGCCCTCATCCAAAGAGCATCACCCTGCCCTGGGAATCCCTTCCAGTTCCTCTCATGGGACTTGGGCTGAGCTGTGAGGGGTGATGGACCAGCCGCTGGGTTGTTCCACCTTTACCCCTTCTGTCTTCAGACTCTACAGTCAAGTAAAGGGAGCAATCTAAAATGCTTGATCCAGATTTTGGATGGTTCAGATCATCCATAGCATGACCCCATTTTGCAATGTGGAGCGACCTCATGGCACTGCAGGCTTTGGCATTCACATGCCAGCCCCCTGTGGACTGCTATTCTGTGGTTCTCCAGCAAGGAGCAGCCTCCAGCTGAGATGCTGGGTTATGTCCGTGACTGAGATGCAAAAGAAAGAGGTCTCAACGGAAGTGGTGAGAGACCCTGGAGAAGGAACCAGCTGGTTGGTCTCTCTGGGTGGGATTTACTTTCATTAACTACAGCTGCTGAAATATGTGGCATCCAGTCAACAGCAGCTCTTTAGGCTCCCTCTGAAGTCAACAGGGAGAGATCAGGTTGTGGCTTGTTCTGCACTAAGATTACTGAGCAGCAAAGGTAGCTTGAATTGCCTTCTGAAGGCCATTTCTCATTTTTGGAGAGGCACTAGATAAGAAGCTCAGACAAGATGCTACCTTTTCATTGCTAAAACTGTCCAGGATGAATCCTGATCTTTCTAGATCCAGCCTCCATTGGTGGATGCCAATGTTAATTTTCTTCCTATTACCAGATTTATGCTCTTAGTAGCCCTAGTCTCATATTAGTGACAGGACTGAAAATATATCCCAAAATTTACCTCTTTGGTGGCAACATATCTTAACCTTTCTCTCCCTTCTGCTTTTGCAACACATGGTAATGTTTCAAACTTTTTTTTCCTTTTTTTTTTTTCCCCTTAATCTGGAGGTTTCCAACTCCAAGAAGCCTGAGACAGAAAACCCCAAATACAACACAATGCACTGTGAGCAAAATCTTTCTTTGGCACTTTTCCACTTCTTTGGTTTCAGGCTCTGTAAGAAGCCCTGGGGAATTCACTAGGACTATTCACATAATGAAGTGTAAAATCTTTTGGTAACAACCATTTCTAGCAAATGCTTGTAAGCTAGACAAAACCAAGGTTCAAGAACTGGAGCTTGCCCATTGATGCTGCTTGATAGTTAGCATGCTCTGCAACACAATTTTGATCCATGCCAACTTGTGATCGACTAGACATGTCCCAGTAATTGCCTGCATATGGAGAAGGACACAGCATGTACCAAGAATATCCTTTCCTATGCTATGTACAGGAAACCAACCTTTTTGGGGAGAAAAGAGAGATTGGCTCTACCGATGTCAGCCGTACTGTATCACTTGTCATCAGGGCCACAACTGTCATAGAATCCTAGAATCCCAGGGTGGAAGGGACCTCAAGGATCATCTGGCGCAACCTTTCTAGGCAAGGCATGTATTAGACTAAACGGCCCAGCACCCTGTCCAACTGAATCTTAAGATTGCCCAGTGTTGAGGAGCCCCCCACTTCCCTGAGTAGATTATTATTCTTCCCTGTGAGGGTGGTGAGGGGTTGCCCAGAGAAGCTGTGGCTGCCCCATCCCTGGAAGTGTTCAAGGCCAGGTTAGATGGGGCTTGGAGCAAGTTGGCCTAGTGGAAGGTGTCCCTGGAACTGGATGAGCTTTAAGGTTTCTTCCAACCCAAACCATTCTATGATTCTATGATTATTCCAATGGCTGATTGTTCTCATTGTGAAACATTTTCCTCTTGTTTCTAACTGGAATGTCCCCAGGAGTAACTTGTGCCCATCACCCCTCATCTTTTCCATGTGATTCCTTGTAAAAAGGGAGTCTCCGTCTTCTTTGTAACCACCCTTTAGATACTGGAACATGGTGATAAGGTCTCCCTTGAGCCTTCTTTTCTCCAAGCTGAACAAACTCAATTCTCTCAGCCTTTCCTCATTTAACGGAAATATTGCTATGTTTGCTATCTATATTGCTATATTGCCACAGCAACATCTGGTTTGGTTTTGGATCAGGTCAAGTACAGTTTTCCTAGGCAACCCCAGTCATGGCTTGGAGGTTCATGTGGGTGAAGGACAACTTGCAGTGGGCAGTCAGCATTCAACCACCATGGTCTGAGCATGAAAATAGAGTAATAATGGGGGTGTAGGATGTGTTGTACCAGCTGATGACACACAGAAGCAAAGATTGCCTCAGTACATCTTACTTCCGAGTACAGATATGACCACAGGCAGCATGACCTCCTGATTCAGGCAGAGTAGAGCCAGAGTTTTCCAAACTGCTGGTGTTATGTGAAGCACTTCCAAGTGCATGGAGGAAAATTCAATGATGAATGTAATTTTCACTTTCCAAGCACACAGGTTAATTCCCTGTGCATTCTATTTGATGGGCCTTCACTTCAGAGCCCCTGCATGACTCCTTTGACTAATTGGGTACATCGATACAGTTCCGGAGCATCCAAAAGAGCAACAAGGCAGTGACAGTAAGCCGAGAAATAACTTTATGCTGCTGCTTTCCCAACGTCTTTGAATGGATATCCTTCACACTTGAGCAACTTTATAAGCTAAATATTCACACCTCATTGACTGCTGCCTGGATGTTTATAGGGTCTGGTCAGAGCTGCTGTAATGGAGGGAAGGATAAGAGAGCAAAGGAATAACAGCATAAGCCTCAGTGAGGTTTCATGTGCAGACTTGGATGTGGGGATTTGTCTGCCTCTGTCTCAGCCAGAAAAGTAGCTGTTCAAAATGACATCATGGGATACCCTGCTAATTTTGTTTCTGTGCATACTTCTAGATAAGATTTCACTTTGCAAATCTCTCAGCTGCTTTTTTAAACCTGCCAAGAAACATGCACTCAGAGGAACACCAGCTTGTTTATCTCCCCTTGCCCTGTGTCACTACACCTGCACCTCATGGGAAATTCCCTAGAAAGAGTCTAGTGTTGCTTCTCCACCCTCTTCAAACCATCATTCGTGGTAGAATTACTATCTCCTCAATACCATATCCATGCACTGAGAGCAAGAGATTGCAGTGAAGAAAGGCCACCCATAGTCCAACTCTCTCTCATTATCCCTGGATATACAGGAGGAGGAGATAAGCAGGCCCAGAAGGGACAGGTTTTCTGCGATATAAACCTCCTCCTAAGTATATTTTTTCCCATGGATTTTCTTGAAGCAAACTGTTGGGTAGATAACGGTTGCTCCTAGAGAATTGTATTGTGACTATTTACCTCCCCACTGGCTATAGAGGGACCTCCTCAACAAACTGAGAAGGGGTTTGTCACAGAGAGGGCTCACACAGGGTAAGGTGAACCCCATCTTCATGATTTGCTTTTGTAGCTTGAGAAAGGGTAGAATGAGCACATAGGGAAAGATCCTATAGTGATAAAGACCAATAAAAATAATAAACATAAATAACCCTTCCCCTGTAAAATGCCCCAGAGCCAGCTTTCTGCGGCTGCTCCTTGGAAGGCAATGGACTTGTACTGGGTTTTGGCAGAAAGTGAACCAGCTTCAGGTTTATAGGGATGTTCTTTAAAACATTTCCACAATTTGAAGAGGCCTCTTTTTGTGACAGGTAAATTTGGGTGCTGCTCTACAGCCCCAGAAAAGCTTTACAAAGATTAGATATAGTTTGCTGAGTTCCCCCAGGAAATCATCTAGTGCCAGTTTCAAATACCCTCTTTTTAGGGTCTGGACACACATAACAAAATTATTGCTGGTTGACAAATTAACACACATTTAGTGATCTATGATGATTGTTTGTATTAATTCTGCTGATTCATGGCTTGACTTTAATGAAAACTTGGTGCCAAGCAGAAGAGCTCTTGGAATGGGGCAAAAGTAGAATTACAAACATACAGCCTTCGTGGAATATAATACATAAAACATATGTATTATATTGTGGTTTGCTTTTCATGGCTTGCAAATATTTGCAGGTTCACTGATACCTGTGAAAATATTTGTCAATGCTATAAAGATTGTATTTAGTCACAGAAATCTGTGTGTCTTTTTGCACAGTTTTGCATTTATGTGGAGCTGTCTCTAGACACTTCACCAGTCTTCCTCAGTGGATTATTAGTTGTCCACTCAGTAGTGTACTGAACCCAGCTTTAAATGGGGATTAAGTTCTTATTTACATGCATTAGAGAGGTAGTTCACAGTCAGAGTAAATGTATGTCCTTAATTCACATCCATCCTGGTTCTTTATCTTACTCCTATCACTTGTTCTTATATTTTGGAAAGTTAAAAGCAAATAACAAACTCTTAGCTGCATTTCTGATCATGATAAAGTGGTTTGGGATGTGCTTTGCACACAACAGTTTTACATGAGATCTGCCTGTTATTATAACTGATGAGCAATGGGAGCCTGTAATTGTTAGCCTTCAAATAAACTGTCACAGTGAGTTGAGATATGAAAGATTGCAACTTGCATTTCAGATGCCCTTAATAACGCTGTGCCATTTCAGGCTTTATTGATGATAACATTATTGTTGCCATTACCTTTCAAAATTAAATTAGTTGAACCCACTCTTGTTCTTTATTACCTCCAGTCCCATTAAATAGTAAAGATGCACTAAACACAGCAATTGATGTTTCCCTGCCATTAGCACAAATCCCGCTGATGGAATTGCTTCCATCCATTTCCCTTTTTTCCCCACTAGCATCGCAACAATTCAATTCTCCTGACTACAGTCACAAACAGGCTCATACTGAGGAACATACGAAAATGATTCTGGGTATTAGATGCAATTTAGAACATGCTGAGTAGCCTTGGTGTCAAGTCAAGGCAAAGTTACTTCTCTTCTGAAAGCCTCCAGGATTTGGGAAGTAGTTTGCAGGACAGGCAGTGTAAATCTGCCTCACCCTTCACCATGTATTTGCACGTTCATTTTCTATTTCTGTGTACAACCAAGGAGTAGTCCTTGGATGCGCTTTTGTAGCCAAGGGTTTTTAACATTCTCCTTGGCTACAAAATGGAGGCTTCTGCTCCAGAAGGAAGGCTGCAGTCATGAAAAATGTTCTTTTCTGCCCTTGTATCTCACCTCATTTTTTGCCCACAGGTCAGAAATGATTTGGAGTCAAAATGTGTTTTCATCTGCAGTTTGAGCTGTTTGTTTTGTATCCTGTAAATGCTGCTTAATAGCCCAGCCTCTAAGTGGAGAGACTCAAAGGCAAAGCCATCATACATTCCTCTCATTACTGCCACATTTTAATAATACTAATACATGATCAGTGGTAATAAGAAAGGCAATTGGAACTGCTTCATCACCTCATTCTTAGTTTTTCAGGAATCTTTCTCCAGGGCTTTCTCTCACATCTTTGCCTCCATCTTTTCTGGTGGATTCCTATTTGTTTAAAATTTCATATTTAATTCCATGTCAAAACTTCTTTTAAAATTGAGATGCACATTATTCTATGCAGAGCTCATATGGTTTATTCCTTGAATTTCTAAGTTTCACAGTTAATCTCCTCTGCTTGGGTTCAGTAAAGTATCAAATGCTTCAATGTTACCTATTTCTGGAAACAAATATGTTCTTTTTTTGTCATTCTCCTTGGCTACAAAATGGAGGCTTCTGCTCCAGAAGGAGAACTACAATCATGACCAATGTTCACAAAGTAAAATTAAATTCATAATTTGTCACAGACATTTTCCTTAAAATGGTTGCAGTGATGACAGAAATATTAGCCACTCAGCTGCTAACTAGCCAAATCTGCTTTAAGAAAGATAAGCTTATTTCCTGAAACAGTCTGAAAGGAATGCCTTTTTTTCATATAATTAGCATTTTTTTCATTACATCAGTTGGGCTTTCTTGAAGTGTGCTTATGAATTTTAAAAGAGAATTTAACCCCAAGTACCCCCTTCCTCCAAATGTGCTTGGAGAAAAATGTTTTCCTCTTCTTACACATGCAGAAGATAGGGAAA